>NW_022443711.1:0-3603 GCF_009761245.1 Sapajus apella
AAGTCACCCCTGCCTCCTGCCATGGGCCCCAGAAAGCATCCATCCCTCTCTCCATCTCCTAGTTTACATCATGGGTGACAGGTTATCCAGAATGTCTCACTCATTCCACTGGCTCTCCCACCCCACTGCAGCATTTCTCCCCTTCATGTGCTTGTTCTCTTTGCTCACCTTTTCCCCTGATCCCACATCCCCATAGAGTGTGTCCTCTTCCTTCCACGGTCTTCCTCCTTTAACTAGGACCCTGAAACTCTGTGCTTCGAACAAAGGTCTGCTCTGATGGTTCCTTCCCTCAAACCTTCCATCAGAGGCAAATTTTCTAGGAGGTGAGGGTCTCCAGGTTCTCTCGAGGCCTGGGAGTTATTGTCATGTACTAAGCTAAACCCTTCATATGAAAAATCTCCTTTTTTTCCCCCCTGGTATGTAATCTTACTCTGTCACCCAGACTGGAGTGTAGTGACATGATCTTGGCTTACTGCAACCTTTGCCTCTCGGGTTCAAGAGATTCTCCTGCTTCAGCCTACTGAGTAGCTGGGATTACAGGTGTGTGCCATCATGCCCAGATAATTTTAGTATTTTTAGTAGAGACAAGGTTTCATCATGTTGACCAGGCTGGTCTCGAACTCCTGACCTCAGGTGACTCACCCGTCTTGGCCTCCCAAAGTGCTGTGATTACAGGCATGAGCCACTGCACCCAGCCTGGCAGATGGTTCTGTTTTAGGATTTGTGTAGAATGAAAATTGCAAGGGGTTAAAGTCTTTTATTTATTTATTTATTTATTTATTTTAAGAAAGAGAGAAAGGAAGAAAGAGAAAGAATAAAAAGAAAAAGAAAAAATGAAGGAGAGGAAGAATGAGGAAGAGGGAGAGGGAGAGAGAACTGGGGTGTTGCTTTATTGCCCGGGCTAGAATGCAGTCTAAAAATGGGTATGCCTGTAATTGTGTTTAGTAATAGAGACATGGAAAAAAAAATGAGGGAAGAAAATAACTAACAAGCAGCCAACCAATATTTCATTTAAACCTGTAAAAAGGTGTGATGTGGTACTGATAAGAGTGTATATTTTGTATATTTAAAGTGGAGAGTTCTATAAATGTTAATTAAGTCTACTTGTTCCTGATCTGAGTTCAAGTCCTGGATATCGACGTTAACTTTCTGTCTCATTGATCTGTCTGATATTGATGTTGAAGTCTCCTACTATTATTGTGTGGGAGTCTAAGTCTCTTTATAAGTCTTATATATCTGGGTATTCCCGTATTGGGTGCATATATATTTAGGATCTTTAGCTCTTCTTGTTGCATTGATCCTTTTATCATTATGTAATATCCTTCTTTGCTTCTTTTGATCTTTGTTGCTTTAAAGTCTATTTTATCAGGAAAAATTGCAACTCCTGCTTTCTATTTATTTATTATTTTCGCTCTCCATTTGGTTGGTAAATTTTTCTCCATCCCTTTGTTTTGAGTCATTCTGTATCCTTGCATGTGAGATGGGTCTGGATGAAGCATACCAATGGGTCTTGGCTTTTTTTGCCTGTCTGTAACTTTGGATTGGGGTATTTAGTTGAATTAATAATAATATATGTGAGTTTGATATTGCCGTTTAATGTTAGCTGGCTGTTTTTCCCATTACTTGATACAAGTTCTTAATTATGTTGATGTTCTTTATTTTTTGGTATTTTTTAGAAAGACTGATACTGGTTGTTCCTTTCTGTTTGTAGTGGTTCTTTCAGAAGCTCTTGTAAAGCAGGCCTGGTGGTGATGAAATCTCTGAGTGCTTGCTTGTTCACAAAAGATTTTATTTTTCCTTCGCTTATGAAACTTGGTTTGGCTGGATGTAAAATTCTGGGTTGAAAGTTCTTTTCTTTAAGAATGTTGAATATTGGCCCCCACTCTCTTCTGGCTTGCAGGGTTTCTGCTGAGAGATCTGCTGTGAGTCTGATAGGCTTCTTTTTATGGGTAACCTGACCTTTCTCTCTGGCTGCCCTCAGTATTTTCTCCTTCATTTCAACCCTGGTGAACCTGGTGATTATGTGCCTTGAGGTTGGTCTTCTTGAGGAATATATTTTTGGTGTTCTCTGTATTACCTGGAGTTGAATATTGTCCTGCTTTGCTAGGTTGGGAAAGTTTTCCTGAATAATATCCGGAAGCGTATTTTCCAGCTTGGATTGATTCTCTTTGTCACATTCAGGTACACCTGTCAAACGTAGATTAGGTCTTTTCACATAGTCCCATATTTCTTGAAGACTTTGCTCGTTTCTTTTTATCCTTTTTTCTCTAATCTTGTCTTCACATTTTATTTCATTAAGTTGGTCTTCGACCTCTGATATCCTTTCTTCTGCTTGATCAATTCGACTGTTAAAACTTGTGCATACTTCACGAAGTTCTTGTGTTGTGTTTTTCAGCTCCATTAATTCACTTATATTCCTCTCTAAATTGTGTATTGTTGTTAACATTTCGTCAATTCTTTCTTTGAAGTTCTTAGTTTCTTTGCATTGGGTTAGAACAAGTTCTTTTAATTCCCAGAAGTTTCTTATCATCCACTTTTTGAAGCCTGCTTCTGATAATGGAACACAGTCTTTCTCCATCAGGCCTTGTTCTGTTGCTGATGAGGAACTGTGATCCCCTGTAGAGGGAGAGGCGTTCTGAGTTTGGGTATTCTCAGCCTTTTTAGGCAGGTTTCTTCCCTTCGTTATAGATTTATCCATCTGTGGTCTTTATAATTACCGTCTTTATAGTTGGGTTTCTGAATGGACGTCCAACTTGTTGATTCCCGGCGCTAAAATCTGAGCAACCCACTGTGCTGGCTAAAACAGCGGCGTTAAGATTGATGGTGCTTTTACTCTGCACCAAGAACCGCCGCACCAAGGCAGTGGCAAAACTGCCTTGCCAGCCACAAGAGTCACGTTGGCAACCCGTGGGGCTCCTCCGCTGGGAATCACCTGGTGCGTGAGCAGCAAAAATTGATCTGAAAGTGTGGCGTCCTCTTGTTTCCTGCGCTTTCAGTGGGAGCTACAATCCCGAGCTGCTAGTGATCAGCCATCTTGGATCTCTCTCTGGGATTAAAGTCTTTTGAGGCAACTGGGCTCTTACTGACTGTGGATTATTTTTATTTTTGAGATAGAGTCTTGCTCTGGCACCCAGGCTGGAGTGCAGTGGTGCAATCTGAGTTCATGGCAAACTTCGTCTCCCAAGTTCAAGTGATTCTCCTGCCACAGCCTCCTGAGTAGCTGGAATTACAAGCACCCACCACCAAGCCCGGCTAATTCTTGTATTTTTAGTAGAGACCAGGTTTCACCATGTTAGTCAGGTTGGTCTCAAACTCCTGACCTCATGATCTTCCCACCTCGGCCTCCCAAAGTGCTGGAATTACAGATGTAAGCCACTGCACCCGGCCAACCATGCATTGTTTTAAGTACACCAGATACGCCTCCTCAAGATGTAATGTTATACTATAAATCTTATGGGGAGAAACTGCCCAAATAAACAGACCAGCCCTCGTGCTGAGAACAGGAATAGAGAGTAGCCTATTTTGAGCCTGCCTTTTTAAAAAACACTTGCATTTCAGGAAAATATCCAAAAATACATCCAACAATGTTGACCTGTTGGTACC
>NW_022443712.1:0-3603 GCF_009761245.1 Sapajus apella
AAGTCACCCCTGCCTCCTGCCATGGGCCCCAGAAAGCATCCATCCCTCTCTCCATCTCCTAGTTTACATCAGGGGTGACAGGTTATCCAGAATGTCTCACTCATTCCACCGGCCCTCCCACCCCACTGCAGCATTTCTCCCCTTCATGTGCTTGTTCTCTTAGCTCACCTTTTTCCCTGATCCCACATCCCCATAGAGTGTGTCCCCTTCCTTCCACGGTCTTCCTCCTTTACCTAGGACGCTGAAGCTCTGTGCTTCAAACAAAGGTCTGCTCTGATGGTTCCTTCCCTCAAACCTTCCATCAGAGGCAAATTTTCTAGGAGGTGAGGGTCTCCAGGTTCTCTCGAGGCCTGGGAGTTATTGTCATGTACTAAGCTAAACCCTTCATATGAAAAATCTCCTTTTTTTCCCCCCTGGTATGTAATCTTACTCTGTCACCCAGACTGGAGTGTAGTGACATGATCTTGGCTTACTGCAACCTTTGCCTCTCGGGTTCAAGAGATTCTCCTGCTTCAGCCTACTGAGTAGCTGGGATTACAGGTGTGTGCCATCATGCCCAGATAATTTTAGTATTTTTAGTAGAGACAAGGTTTCATCATGTTGACCAGGCTGGTCTCGAACTCCTGACCTCAGGTGACTCACCCGTCTTGGCCTCCCAAAGTGCTGTGATTACAGGCATGAGCCACTGCACCCAGCCTGGCAGATGGTTTTGTTTTAGGATTTGTGTAGAATGAAAATTGCAAGGGGTTAAAGTCTTTTATTTATTTATTTATTTATTTATTTTAAGAAAGAGAGAAAGGAAGAAAGAGAAAGAATAAAAAGAAAAAGAAAAAATGAAGGAGAGGAAGAATGAGGAAGAGGGAGAGGGAGAGAGAACTGGGGTGTTGCTTTATTGCCCGGGCTAGAATGCAGTCTAAAAATGGGTATGCCTGTAATTGTGTTTAGTAATAGAGACATGGAAAAAAAAATGAGGGAAGAAAATAACTAACAAGCAGCCAACCAATATTTCATTTAAACCTGTAAAAAGGTGTGATGTGGTACTGATAAGAGTGTATATTTTGTATATTTAAAGTGGAGAGTTCTATAAATGTTAATTAAGTCTACTTGTTCCTGATCTGAGTTCAAGTCCTGGATATCGACGTTAACTTTCTGTCTCATTGATCTGTCTGATATTGATGTTGAAGTCTCCTACTATTATTGTGTGGGAGTCTAAGTCTCTTTATAAGTCTTATATATCTGGGTATTCCCGTATTGGGTGCATATATATTTAGGATCTTTAGCTCTTCTTGTTGCATTGATCCTTTTATCATTATGTAATATCCTTCTTTGCTTCTTTTGATCTTTGTTGCTTTAAAGTCTATTTTATCAGGAAAAATTGCAACTCCTGCTTTCTATTTATTTATTATTTTCGCTCTCCATTTGGTTGGTAAATTTTTCTCCATCCCTTTGTTTTGAGTCATTCTGTATCCTTGCATGTGAGATGGGTCTGGATGAAGCATACCAATGGGTCTTGGCTTTTTTTGCCTGTCTGTAACTTTGGATTGGGGTATTTAGTTGAATTAATAATAATATATGTGAGTTTGATATTGCCGTTTAATGTTAGCTGGCTGTTTTTCCCATTACTTGATACAAGTTCTTAATTATGTTGATGTTCTTTATTTTTTGGTATTTTTTAGAAAGACTGATACTGGTTGTTCCTTTCTGTTTGTAGTGGTTCTTTCAGAAGCTCTTGTAAAGCAGGCCTGGTGGTGATGAAATCTCTGAGTGCTTGCTTGTTCACAAAAGATTTTATTTTTCCTTCGCTTATGAAACTTGGTTTGGCTGGATGTAAAATTCTGGGTTGAAAGTTCTTTTCTTTAAGAATGTTGAATATTGGCCCCCACTCTCTTCTGGCTTGCAGGGTTTCTGCTGAGAGATCTGCTGTGAGTCTGATAGGCTTCTTTTTATGGGTAACCTGACCTTTCTCTCTGGCTGCCCTCAGTATTTTCTCCTTCATTTCAACCCTGGTGAACCTGGTGATTATGTGCCTTGAGGTTGGTCTTCTTGAGGAATATATTTTTGGTGTTCTCTGTATTACCTGGAGTTGAATATTGTCCTGCTTTGCTAGGTTGGGAAAGTTTTCCTGAATAATATCCGGAAGCGTATTTTCCAGCTTGGATTGATTCTCTTTGTCACATTCAGGTACACCTGTCAAACGTAGATTAGGTCTTTTCACATAGTCCCATATTTCTTGAAGACTTTGCTCGTTTCTTTTTATCCTTTTTTCTCTAATCTTGTCTTCACATTTTATTTCATTAAGTTGGTCTTCGACCTCTGATATCCTTTCTTCTGCTTGATCAATTCGACTGTTAAAACTTGTGCATACTTCACGAAGTTCTTGTGTTGTGTTTTTCAGCTCCATTAATTCACTTATATTCCTCTCTAAATTGTGTATTGTTGTTAACATTTCGTCAATTCTTTCTTTGAAGTTCTTAGTTTCTTTGCATTGGGTTAGAACAAGTTCTTTTAATTCCCAGAAGTTTCTTATCATCCACTTTTTGAAGCCTGCTTCTGATAATGGAACACAGTCTTTCTCCATCAGGCCTTGTTCTGTTGCTGATGAGGAACTGTGATCCCCTGTAGAGGGAGAGGCGTTCTGAGTTTGGGTATTCTCAGCCTTTTTAGGCAGGTTTCTTCCCTTCGTTATAGATTTATCCATCTGTGGTCTTTATAATTACCGTCTTTATAGTTGGGTTTCTGAATGGACGTCCAACTTGTTGATTCCCGGCGCTAAAATCTGAGCAACCCACTGTGCTGGCTAAAACAGCGGCGTTAAGATTGATGGTGCTTTTACTCTGCACCAAGAACCGCCGCACCAAGGCAGTGGCAAAACTGCCTTGCCGGCCACAAGAGTCACGTTGGCAACCCGTGGGGCTCCTCCGCTGGGAATCACCTGGTGCGTGAGCAGCAAAAATTGATCTGAAAGTGTGGCGTCCTCTTGTTTCCTGCGCTTTCAGTGGGAGCTACAATCCCGAGCTGCTAGTGATCAGCCATCTTGGATCTCTCTCTGGGATTAAAGTCTTTTGAGGCAACTGGGCTCTTACTGACTGTGGATTATTTTTATTTTTGAGATAGAGTCTTGCTCTGGCACCCAGGCTGGAGTGCAGTGGTGCAATCTGAGTTCATGGCAAACTTCGTCTCCCAAGTTCAAGTGATTCTCCTGCCACAGCCTCCTGAGTAGCTGGAATTACAAGCACCCACCACCAAGCCCGGCTAATTCTTGTATTTTTAGTAGAGACCAGGTTTCACCATGTTAGTCAGGTTGGTCTCAAACTCCTGACCTCATGATCTTCCCACCTCGGCCTCCCAAAGTGCTGGAATTACAGATGTAAGCCACTGCACCCGGCCAACCATGCATTGTTTTAAGTACACCAGATACGCCTCCTCAAGATGTAATGTTATACTATAAATCTTATGGGGAGAAACTGCCCAAATAAACAGACCAGCCCTCGTGCTGAGAACAGGAATAGAGAGTAGCCTATTTTGAGCCTGCCTTTTTAAAAAACACTTGCATTTCAGGAAAATATCCAAAAATACATCCAACAATGTTGACCTGTTGGTACC
>NW_022443713.1:0-3603 GCF_009761245.1 Sapajus apella
CTCTATAACAAAAATGGAGTTATGTAGCAGAATTATTGTCAAGGTGTATATTCAACTTACAGAGTTAACGAGATGTGTGAATGTAGCAGTTCAGAAATCCTTTCTCTGCAGAGTTTGGAAAGAGATATTTCTAGCCATATACAGGCTCATAAGAATTACTGGTAATTTCGAATCTAAACCATATGAGAAACGTCTGTTTCAAACTTCTCTGCTGTGTGTTCGTTCACCTTAGGAAGTTTCATCTATGATTACATTCAGCGAGTTATAACCACGGTTCTTCTAAAAGCTGCGTTTGGATATTCCTGAGTGAATGGGAGTATAGGAAGTTATGAGAAATATCTGGCTGTAAAACAAAAACGGAGTTATGTAGCACAATGATTGTTAAGGTGTATATTCAACTTACAGAGGTAAACAGATGTGTGAATGTAGCAGTTCAGAAACGCTTTCTTTGGAGAATCTGGAAAGAGACATTACCAGCGAAATACAGGCTCAAAAGAGTTAGCGGTAAGATCGCGTGTAAACCACAGGAGAAACGTCTGTTTCAAACTTCTCTGCTGTGTGTTCATTCAACTTAGGAAGTTGCATCTATGTTTAGTTTCAGCGAAGAAGAAACACGTTTCTTCTAAAAGCTGCGTTTGGATATTACTGAGTCCATGGGAGTATAGGAAATAATGAGAAATATCTGGCTCTAAAACAAAAACGGGGCTATGTAGCAAAATGATTCTAAAGATATATATTCAACTTTCAGGGTTAAACATATCTGTGAATGTAGTAGTTCAGAAACCCTTTCTTTGGAGAACCTGGAAAGAGATATTTCAAGCCATATACAGGCTCATAAGATTTATTGGTAAGATAGAATCTAAACCACAGGAGAAACGTCAGTTTCAAACGTCTCTGCTTTGTGTTCATTCACCTTTGGGAGTTGCATCTCTGATTAGATTGAGCGAGTTAGAAACACGTTTCTCTTAAAAGCTGAGTTTGGATATTCCTGAGTGAATGGGATAATAGGGTGTAATTAGAAATATCTGGCACTAAAACAAAAACGGATCTATGTAGCAGAATGATTGTCCAGGTGTATATTCAACTTACAGAATAAAAAAGATGAATTAGTTTTTTTTTTTTTTTTTTGGGATCCAAGATGGCCGTTTCGGATCAGCTCAGGAATGCAGCTCCCAGTGAAATCACAGAGGGTGAGTGGACGCCGCGTTTTTATTGCCCACAGACTAGGAAATTCCCGGGCGGAGGTCCTCCACGGTCGCCAGCGCTGCTGTTTCAGCCAGCGCAGCTGTGCCGGCCAGCGCCGCTGCTTTGTCGGTGCCCCAGAGCCGTGGTTCTCCGTTCAAAATACACCGGTCCGGGGGCCCTTTTGGCTGGCGATTGGAGCCACGGGAAGTCGCCCATATGCCGGTTCAAACAGGGGACTGAGCAGAGAACCAGGACAGTAGATTCCTGGGCAACAAAAAAAAAAAAGCGCCACAAGGCTCAGTGCCGCTGTTTAAGCCATCGCAGTGAGTGGCCTCAGGGGAAAACAAACAGACCCTGACACCTCTTCAACAGGCGACTGGAACACCAACTTAAAAGGGCTCTGAGGCAGGGAGTCAGGCGATCAGGCTTAGCTGGCCCCACCCCCACAAATGAACAGCAATCAAAATCTCTGGATTGAGAATTTCACAGCAAGCACAGCTGAACCCGGGACGGTCCAGCTCTGTTGGGGAGGGGTGACCGCCATTACGGAGGCAGCCCGCCATTGCCAAGGAAACCCGCCATTGCTGAGGCAGCCCGCTGTTGCCAAGGAAACCCTCCACAGCAGAGACTCCGCCCCAACAGAGGCGGGCCACCATCACCAAAGCAGTTCTAACTACATATAATCAGGACTGCAGGGATGTTCACTCGGCAGCAGGGCGGAGCCCACAGCAGCTCAGCAAAGCTGCTATAGGCCGACTGTGACTAGGCTGACTCCTTGCTGGCTGGGCAGGTCTGAAGGGAAAAAAAAAAAAAGAAGGCAGCAGCATAACGGAAACTCATAAATAAAGCCCTAAATCCCTGGGACAGTGCACCTGGGAACAAAAAGCAGTTTATGAGTTCTGCTGAAGCAGACCTAAAAGTACCTGCCCAACAGCTCTGAATGAACAACAACAGAGCTCGCGGCTCACCATTTGAGCTCCTATAAAGAAGAGACCGTCTCCTCAAGAGGCTCCCTGACACCTCTATATCCAAAAAGACACCTCATAAAAGAGAGATCAGATTGACACTAGGTGGGTATCCTTCTGGGACAAAGATAGCAGCAGAAGAAAACTGGTAACAACACTTCCTGTTCAGCAGCTGCTGCAGGTGAACCCCAGGCAAGCAGGGCCTGGAGTGAACCTCAGCAGAGGGGATAGACTGTGAGAAGGAAAACCAAGAAACAGAAATAACCTCATCATCAACAAACAGAACGTTAATATGAAAGATTTGAGACCCAATCTGAAAGCAAGCAACTACAAAGTCGACAGGTGGATAAATCCTTAAAGATGGGAAGAAACCAGCGCAAAAAGGATGAAACCAGAAACCAGAACACCTCTCCTCCTAAAAGGGATCACAACTCCTCACCAGCAAGGGAACAAGGTTGGAGGGAGAACGAGTGTGATGAAATGACAGAATCAGTCTTCAGAAGGTGGGTAGTAAGAATCTTCTGTGAACTTAAAGAACATGTTCTAACCAAATGCAAAAAACTAAGAACCTTGAAAAAGGAACGGACGAAATGCTAACAAGAATAGACAAAATAGAAAGGAATATAAGTGAATTGATGGAACTGAAAAATGCAACACGAGAACTTCGTGAAGCATGCACAAGTATCAACAGCCGAATGGAACAAGCAGATAAAAGGATATCAGAGGTCGAAGATCAACTCAATGAAATAAAACGGGAAGGCAAGACAGAAGAAAAAAGGGTAAAAAGGAATGAACAAAGTCTCCAAGAAATGTGGGACTATGTGAAAAGACCTAATCTACGTTTGATAGGCGTACCCGAATGCGACGAAGATAATAAATCGAAGCTGGAAAATACTCTTCAGGATATTATCCAGGAAAACTTCCCCAACCTATCAAGGCAAGCACACATTCAAGTCCAGGAAACCCAGAGAACACCACAAACATATTCGTCAAGAAGAGCAACCCCAAGGCACATAATCGTCAGATTTACCAGGGTTGAAATGAAGGAGAAAATACTAAGGGCAGCCAGAGAGAAAGGTCGGGTTACCAATAAAGGGAAGCCCATCAGACTCACAGCAGATCTCTCAGTAGAAACCCTACAAGCCAGAAGAGAATGCGGGCCAACATTCAACATCCTTAAAGAAAAGAATTTTCAACCCAGAATCTCCTATCCAGCCAAACTAAGCTTCATAAGTGAAGGAAAAATAAAATCCTTTGGGAACATGCAACTACTCAGAGATTTCGTCACCACCAGGCCAGCTCTACAAGATCTCCTGAAAGAGGCTCTACACATATAAAGGAACAACAAGTACCAGCTCAACTAAAGGGCAAAACAGCCAGCTAGCAACAAAATGGCAGGATCAAATTCACACATAACAATATTAACCCTAAATGTAAATGGACTAAATGCCCC
>NW_022443714.1:0-648 GCF_009761245.1 Sapajus apella
AAACCCAGGTCACCTGGCTCCAGAGTCCAGCCCTAACCAGGACACCATATGGCCCTTGGGCCTCAGGGTGTGGGAATAGCCCTGCATTGGGCCACTGGTGTGATCCTGGCTCTCTGACCCTCTCTTGGAGAAGTTGACTTGGTCTTAACCTGGCCCTGGGGACACTGGACAAGGTGACGTCTTGCCAGCTTCAAGCCCTCTCTTTCCTTCTTTCTGGCAAAGAGCTCCTGTTCTCAGGCCGGCATCGCCTCCCCTCCCTCCTGGGCTGCTGCCCCAGCTCAGCCTCAGTCTCAGCTAAAGTAACTGTGCCCCAGCCACCTGGCTCCTAACTGGTTCCAGATGCTTGCCCCAGGTGGAAGGGGGCCAGGCCCCTCTGGGGCATGTTAACGCATGCGCATCTCTCCGCCAGCCTGCAGCAGGCCCACATGGGCCACCCTCTGAAACCTCTGGCTCCAGCTTTCCCAAACATACCCAGGTTTAGGTTCCTGGGCCGGCCCACAGCTAGGTCCACGAGCCCTTTGGGAGACGGGGGAGGCCTCCTCACCCAGTGCCTGGTGCCTGGCGTTGCCTCACCCAGCCTGGTGCACTTGTAGAGGCTGGGGCTGATGGTGCAGCCGTTTGAACTGAGCCAGTGTCAACCCCGTTTCT
>NW_022443714.1:748-3602 GCF_009761245.1 Sapajus apella
AGAAGGGTCCATTAGACTTAGGCCAGGTTCCTCTGTCCCTCTGAGCTGTCGTTGTCCATGTCCAATTCTGGAGCTCCCTGGAGGGCATGCCTAGTGCCTGGCACAGGGCCCAGTGCCTGGTAGGTGCTCAGTAAAAAACAGGGCATGAATGGGTGAGCGCATGCATGAATGGTGACATCTGCCAACTGGTCATTTCATTTTTTGGCCAGCCACCATGTTTTGCTAGGCATCCTCCTAGTCCTGGCCCAGGCCGAATTTCTTTACAGAGCACGCGCTATGTGCTGGGGTTCTCTGCTGCATTTACACATGATTTGGGAGTTCCCTACACTTTGCTACAATGGCACAATCATTCAGGGAGCTTCTTTCTTTCCTTATTATTTATTTGTTTTTTGAGACAGAGTCTCCCTTTGTCACCCAGGCTGGAGTGCAGTGGCATGATTTCGGCTCACTTTAACCTCCACCTCCTGGGTTCAAACTATTCTCCCGCCCCAGCCTCCTGAATAGCTGGGATTACAGGCATGCACCACCACACCTGGCTAATTTTTGTTTTGTTTTGTTTTTGTAGAGATGGGGTTTCACCGTCTTACCCAGCTGGTTGCAAACTCCTCACCACAAATGATCCACCACCTCCCAAAGTGTTGGGATTACAGGTGTGAGTCACTGTGCCCGGCCTTACTTTTCATTTTTAAAATTTCTTTTTGAGTAAAGGTCTTGCTCTGTCACCCAGGCTGGAGTGTAGTGACATGATCATAGTTTACTGCAGCCTCAAGCTCTGGGGTCCAAGTGATCCTCCCGCCTCAGCCTCCAGGGTAGCTGGGACCACAGGTGGTACCGCCACACCTGGCTCCGTTCAGGGAGCTGCTTAGTTTTTCCCCAAGTTTTGTTTTGAGTCATTTGAACCTATATAAAAGTTACTGTGGGACAGTGAACTTTGACCAATTGTTAATATCTTTCCATATTTCTCATCTGTGTTACATAAATTCGTATTGTCATACATTGTTTTCCATATCATTAAGAATTAATATAGAGATGTTTCTGAAGATGTCATCTTTTTACTCTGAAATACTTAACCTCTTTCCTGTAACAAGGATATTTTCTGATTTAACACAATTACAGCATTCAGGAAACTGAACATTGAAGTAATACTTTCATTTAATGTACAGCCCATATAAAATTTCCCAGCTTTCCCAGTATTGTTTTTTCAAAAAACTGTTTTGTTTTGTTTTAAATATGGGATGCAGGCCAAGTTCACACAGCATACCTAATTGCCATGTCTTTTTATTTTCTTAATCTAGAACAGAGGTCTACAAGCTTTTACTGTAAAGTGAAATGTAGAGCTGCAGGCCTTATGATCACTGTTACAGCTACTCAGAATTGTCATTGTAACACAAAAGCAGCTCTAGACGACATGTAAGTGAATAGGCATGGCTGCGTTACAATAAAACTTTATTTATAAAATCAGATTGTGGGCCACATTTGGCCCAAAAGCCAGCTCCTGGTCTAGAACATTCTCCTTCCACACCGTACCTTTCCTTAACCAATGTTTTATTTTTTATTTTTATTTTTTAACTTTTTCTGATACTGAGTTTCTCTCTGTTACCCAGGCAGGAGTGTAGTAATGCAGTCTCGACTCACTGCAACCTCTGCCTACTGGGTTCAAACAATGCTACTGCCTCAGCCTCCTGAGTAGCTGGGATTACAGGCATGCACTACACACCTGGCTAAATTTTGCATTTTTAGTAGAGATGGGGTTTCGCCATGGTGGCCAGGCTTGGTCTCAAACTCTTGACCTCAAGTGATCCACCCACCTTGGGCTCCCAAAGTGCTGGGATTACAGGCGTGAGCCACTGTGCCCAGCACCCCCCCAACAGTTTATTATACAAATTTTCAGACACTAATAAATGGAAGTAATTTCACAGTTGAACACCCACATACCTAGATTTTCCTGTTCACATTTTATTTTGCATAATCACATAGCTCTCCATCCATCTTAGTTTTGGATATATTTCAAAGCAAGTTGCAGATATCAATATGATTTTCCCTAAACATTTTATTATCCTTAACCACCGTTAAAAAAAATCCCAACCAGATGCAGTGGCTCACACTTGTAATCCCAACAGTTTGGGAGGCCGAGATGGGAGAACTATTTGACTTCAGGAGTTCAAGACCAGCCTGGGCAACCTAGGGAGACCCTGTCTCTACAGAAAATGAAAAAATTAGCCACGCATGTCAGTGCCTACTTGTAGTCTTAGCTACCCGGGAGGCTGAGGTATGGGCGAATTGCTTGAGCTGAGGAGGTTGAGGCTACAGTGAGCTGTGTTCACACCACTGCACACTCCAGGCTGGATGACACACCAGACCCTGTCCCTGTCTCAAAAAAGAAAAAAAAAAAAAAAAATCCTGCATTGACAATTTTGAAGTGTCCAGGAAGTTATTTTGCAAAACATTCTCCTAATGTGGATTTGTCAGACTGTTTGCTGAAGACAAGATTCAGGTTGAACATTTTTGACAGGGTTATCACTAATGTAATGACACATCTCTGGTGAGCTCATTAAAAGCACCAGTTCTTGGCCAGATGTGGCGGCCCGAGCCTGTAATCCCAGCACTTTGGGAGCCTGAGGTGGGCAGAGCAACTGAGGTCAGGAGTTCGAGACTAGCCTGGCCAACATGGCTAAACCCCCGTCTCTACTAAAAATACCAAAATTAGCCGGGCATGGTGGCACACATTTGTAATCTTAGCTACTCGAGAGGCTGAGGCAGGAGAATCACTTGAACCTGGGAGGTGGAGGTTGCATTGAGCCAAGATCGTGCCACTGCTCTCCAGCCTGGGTGACAGAGTAAGACTCCATCTCAA
>NW_022443715.1:0-2809 GCF_009761245.1 Sapajus apella
GAAATAGGAACACTTTTGCACTGTTGGTGGGAGTGTAAATTAGTTCAACCATTGTGGAAGACAGTGTGGCGATTCCTCAAGGACCTAGAAATAGAAATTCCATTTGACCCAGCAATCCCATTACTGGGTATATATCCAAAGGATTATAAATCGTTCTACTATAAGGACACGTGCACACGAATGTTCATTGCAGCACTGTTTACAATAGCAAAGACCTGGAACCAACCCAAGTGCCCATCGACGATAGACTGGATGGGGAAAATGTGGCACATATACACCATGGAATATTATGCAGTCATCAAAAACGATGAGTTTGGGTCCTTTGTAGGGACATGGATGAACCTGGAAACCATCATTCTGAGCAAACTCACAGAAGAGCAGAAGATCAAACACCGCATGTTCTCACTCATAGGCGGGTGTTGAACAATGAGGACACAGGGAGAGGAGCACTACACATTGGGGTCAGTTGGGGGGAAATAGGGGAGGGACGGTGGGGGGTGGGGAGCTGGGGAGAGATAGCAAGGGGAGAAATGCCAGATGTAGGTGATGGGGAGGGAGGCAGCAAATCACACTGCCACGTGTGTACCTATGCAACAATTTTGCATGTTCTTCACATGTACCCCAAAACCTAAAATGCAATAAAATAAATAAATGGGGGAAAAAAGTGACAAATTGGCAGCTGGTGCCAGGGAGAGCCCATTGCCTGATGGTCCACACCTGTTGCATTAAAGTGTGAATTGAATGCAGGCACCAGGGAGAAGCAAAAAAGGGCTTCCAACAAAATGTCAGGTATTGGACAAGTAAGCCCAGCCATGTGCATTAAGAGACAAAAATGGGCCAGGTGTCGTGGCTCATGCCTGTAATCCCAACACTTTGGGAGGCCAAGGTGGGTGGATCAGGAGGTAAAGAGTTGAAGACCAGCCTGGCCAACATGGTGAAACCCCATCTCTACTAAAAATACAAAAATTAGCTGGGCGTGGTGGCAGGCGCCTGTAATCCCAACTACTCAGGAGGCCGAGGCAGGAGAACCACTTGAACCTGGGAGGCAGAGGTTACAGTGAACTGAGATCGCACCACTGTACTCCAGCCTGGGTGACAGAGCAAGACTTCATCTCAAAAAAAAAAAAAAAAAAAAAAAAAAGACAAAATAGGGGGAGTATGACCTTCTGGGGGCACACCACCAGAAAAGGGAAGATAGCCTCAGATGGGCATGCACACAAGTTTCTAAACACATGGTGTGTGCTCTCCTGCCCACTGCAGCAGACCACCCTAAGGAAAGAATCATGGGAAAGAGTCCAGCCTATAAAGTCCTAGGATCAAGCTTAAATACCACACTTGACCTCGGTGCCCTCTTGGGTCTCTTCCAATTGTACTTTCCTTTCTTTTCTTCTTTTCTTTTCTTTTTGAGACGAAGTTTCACTCCTGTTGCCCAGGCTGAAGTGCAATGGCACAGTCTCGGCTCACCACAACCTCTGCCTCCCAGGTTCAAGCGATTTTCCTGCCTCAGCCTCCTGAGTAGCTGGGTTTACAGGTGTGTGCCACCACACCTGGTTACTTTTGTATTTTTAGTTGAGACAGAGTTTTTTTCCATGTTGGTCAGGCTGGTCTCGAACTCCCAACCTCAGGTGATACGCCAACCTTGACCCCCCCAAAGTGCTGGGATTACAGGTGTGAGTCACGGCACCTGGATCCTTTCCTTTCTTGTTCTTTTTTATATTTTTATTTTTGGAGACAGGGTTTCACTCTTGTTGCCCAGGCTGAAGTGCAATGGCACAATCTTGGCTCACTGCAACCTCCACCTCCCGGGTTCAAGTGATTCTCCTGCCTCAGTCTCCTGAGTAGCTGAGATTACAGGTGCATGGCACCATGCCTGGCTAATTTTATTTATTTATTTATTTATTTATTTATTTAGAGATGGAGTCTGGCTCTGCCACCCAGGCTGGAGTGCAGTACCATGATCTCGGCTCACTGCAACCTCTGCCTCCCGGGTTGAAATGATTCTCCTGTCTCAGCCTCCTGAGTAGCAGGGATTACAGGTGTGTGTCACCACACTGGCTAATTTTTGTATTTTTAATAGAGACAGGCTTGCTCCGTGTTGGTCAGGCTGGTCTCGAACTCCTGACCTCATGATCCACCCACCTTGGCCTCCCAAAGTGCTGGGATTAAAGGTGTGAGCCACGTCTGGCCAGATGTTTTGTTTTTGTTTTTGTTTTTTTGAGATGGAGCCTTGCTCTGTTGCCCAGGCTGGAGTGCAGTGGTGCAATCTCAGCTCATTGCAACCTCTGCCTGCCAAGTTCAAGTGATTCTCCTGCCTCAGCCTCTGAGTAGCTGAGATTACAGGTGTCTGCCACCATGACTGGCTAATTTTTTGTATTTTAGTAGAGATGAGGTTTCACCATGTTGGTCAGGCTTGTCTTGCACTCCTGACCTCAAATGATCCACACACCTTGGCCTCCCCAACCGCTGGGATTATAGGTGTGAGCCACCCCGGCTGGCTAGTGTTGCCTGGTTCTTCACTGTACACGTGTTGAAAAAGAAGAGGGAAGATGGAGCCCCCCTGTTGCACACACCTGGCTTCCAGTTTGCCTTTCCTATTGGCACAGCTGCCGGCATTCACTCGTGAAGCTAACAGTGTGCTTATTTATGTCTACAGCTCAGTTTTTCAGGATGCTCTTTGTTAAAAAAGAAATGATTTGGACTGCTTTTTGTTAAAAGAGAGGCTTGCCAAGGACTCCTTTACCCGTCACTATCTGCTTAAGTAATTTCCTTCCTTCCTTCCTTCCTTCCTTCCTTCCTTCCTTCCTTCCTT
>NW_022443715.1:2909-3602 GCF_009761245.1 Sapajus apella
CCTACCAGGTTCAAGTGATTCTCCTGCTTCAGGAGTTTCACCATGTTGGCCAGGCTGGTCTCCAACTCCTGATCTCAAGTGATCCACTCACCTGGGCTTCTCAAAATGCTGGGATTACAGGCCATGAGCCACCATGCCTGGCCTCTTCACTGGAACTTTTCATAAGAAATTTTGAGTTTGACAAAAATCTCTTGAGGCTAGGATGTCAAGCCAATAACTTGCCACTAGATTTTGCCTTCTATAGTGACAGATTCCGATAAATTCCTCTCATCTCAAGGTGCCCCAAATATCTCAGGGTTCCTGGGACTTCCAGGAAGTGATCCTCCTCACTCACATGTGAGGCTAGGAAACCTGCAAGCCGGGTTCCAGCACAATTTTCCCCAGAAGGCTTTGTAAGCAGTGGCTCCATAAAGTCAACCTTAGTTCCTTAAATCAGATTTTATGAGGCTGGGTGCGGTGGCTCACGCCTGTAATCCCAGCACTTTGGGAGACCGAGATGGGTGGATCAACTGAGGTCAGGAGTTTGAGACCAGCCTGACCAACATAGTGAAACCCTGTTTCTACTAAAAATACAAAAATTAGCCAGGGATGGTGGCTCATGCTTGTAATCCCAGCTACTCTGGAGTCTCAGGCACAAAAATCACCAGGAGGCAGAGGTTGCAGTGAACTGAGAGTGTGCCACTGCACTCCAGC
>NW_022443716.1:0-3601 GCF_009761245.1 Sapajus apella
GGGTAAGAGGGTGTAAAATTAAGACTTTTAAAAATCCTCTGCACTAGAAATGTGGTAGTAATCCTCTGTGTAATTCAAATTTTAAAAAACAATAGCATGGGGAGAAATGCCAGATATAGGTGAAGGGGAGGAAGGCAGCAAATCACACTGCCATGTGTGTACCTATGCAACAATCTTGCATGTTCTTCATATGTACCCCAAAACCTAAAATGCAATTAAAAAAAAAAAAACAAAAACAAAAACAATAGGCCAGGCACAGCAGCTCATGCCTGTAATCCCAGCAATTTGGGAGGCCAAGGTAGGTGGATCACAACGTCAGGAAATCGAGACCATCCTGGTCAAGATAGTGAAACCCATCTCTACTAAAAATACAAAAACTTAGCTGGGCGTGGTGGGACGTGCCTGTAGTCCCAGCTACTTGGGAGTCTGAGGCAGAAGAATTGCTTGAACCAAAGAGGCAGAGGTTGCAGTGAGCTGAGACTGGGCCACTGCACTCCAGCCTGTGGGCGACAGAGCAAGACTCCATCTCAAAATAACAATAATAGTAAATATAAAAATTCCATAAAATTCTGATTTTCAACGTATTTTAATGCTATTTTTTAAATATCAAAAAATATATACATATCGATGCCCTTATTTTGCTGTCATCCTAATTACATACTTTGTCTATCTATTGTGTGCCAACCACTTACAGCATCCCCCTTATCGGGTCATTTGGGGGACTGGTAATAACGTATGTAAAGCTCATAGGACAGGGCCTGTCCTGTTATAGGTAACAGATACCTGGAAGCAATTATTATGTTTTTGTAGATGATTTGAACAGCTAGCCATGTTTTCTCTGATACGTTCTTCACCTTCTAATATCACTGTTATTATGACATCTCAGATTCTACCATCATTATACCTCTTCACCGCTGAGCTTGATAATCTTGAGAAGCCTCAAGTAGTTACACAGAAATAATAGCAGAAATCTCATTGATTCATGAAAATGTGTTACAAGCCATAAACAGGAAACACTCTTCCTAAAATATACAGAGCCTACTGAATCTTAAGGGGAAATTGACATCTATTATTGCCCATTATACGTCAGACAGTTTGCTAGGTACCTTCATCTGGATAATCTCATTTAGTCTTGTTAAACTAACTACTTAGAAGAATATTTGCTTTATTAATTGAATGAACATAAACAAAGACCATGGACACTGTCTATTTTAATTAACAAGTGAGTATTATATTAGGAAGAGACTCCCTCCTGTAGCAAAGATTCATTGTATGCTTACCGAATTCCAGAAACTGTACTGGGAACCAAGGATACAGAGATTAAAATAAAAAGCCATAACACAACTGACTCACCCCAACCCAGCTGCTTGAGTAGTGGGTGCCAAAGGCTCACAGGTGGCTTCAGCCAGGGGAAGCAGCCTCATCCAGTAACGCCTGTGAGGTCATGCCTTCCTGCATGAGCAGCCCAGGCCAATGACTGATACATGGAACATAAAGCTCAGGCCCTTGCCTCAAGGTGGGGCAAGTCTATAGTGTTATTTACATTTCAGAGCACCCCAAGGAATCACAGTGAAGTTAGACTCCAGTGCAGCCACAACATATTTGCTTACCTTCTTCCTCTAGCCTGTCCTCCTTTCCTCCTCTCCTTCCAGGTTCTCCCTGAGAGCACTTCTTCAATGACTCATTCAACAAGAATCTCATTCCATGCTCTGCTTCTAGGCAGCCTAGCCCCATCTGCCTTCAAGGAGCCTTTTGCCAGGTAGAAAACCCTACCTGTAAACATACAAACACAATGTAAATCATAAGGTGAAACACAATACAAATCATGTGAAGTCATGAATGTGAATGCGCAGAGCACTAAGTACACAGAAGCAGCAGCATGACAGAATCAGCCCTCAACTCCATGACCATGTTACAGGGGTAAAAGCAAGATTAAATATCCACCCAAACTGCAAGTACAGTAAGGCATAGGTTCTACAGCAGAGACTGGCAAATTTTTTCTTAATGAATATACAGCTAGTGTCCTAGGATTTTCAGGAGCATAGGAGAAATTATGTATATTGTGTAGGTACTTCTAAAACCATTTCAAATGTGCTGACAGACAGCTGACCAGACTTATCCTTTCGGCCTATCTAGAACACTGTTTTACAAACATTAATATGCATAGTAACCACTACATGATGTTGTGAAAATAGATTCTGGTTTGGTAGGTCTGGGGTGGGGCCTGAGAATCTGTATTTCTAATAAGCACCTAGGTGATGTTGACACTGCTGGTCCTTAGTCCACACATCAAGAAACAAGCCTCTAGAGAGAGAAGTATGGTAAGAGGAGAAATCCTAAAAGAAAAACAGCTGAGTAAAGCTGCGGGAGTTTTAGGAGCAGAGGAAGCGATAGCGAGGGCTCTAGGCTGAGGTCAGAGGGAATGCCAAGTAATTTAATTAATGGACATTTATTGACCATCAACTCACTGAAAATCATTGCTCTGAGGGAGCCATTGTCCAGCAGAAACCTGCTGTATCAAGGGCTCAGATACACATGGATAGAGGAACTCAACAAATAGATGCTTTGTATGCCCAGCAACCACTTGTCCAACTTCAGATTGTTAAAACCCTGGCTATTGATCTCTGTAGCCAAGATTATTTCTTTTAAAACAACTACGTAATCTTTGTCATTGTTTTTCTTTAAAAAAAAACCTAGGTCTTTTGTAATCCCAGCACTTTTGGAGGCCGAGGCAGACGGATCACAAGGTCAGGAGTTCAAGACCAGCGTGGCCAACATAGTGAAACCCCGTCTCTACTGAAAAAACAAAAATTAGCTGGGCATGTGGCTGCCTGTAATCCTAGCTACTCAGGATGCTGAGGCAGGAGAATCGCTTCAACCCGGGAGGTGGAGGTTGCAGTGAGCCAAGATTGTACCACTGCACACCAGCCTGGGTGACAGTGCAAGACTCCATCTCAAAAAAGAAAAAAAAAACCTGTGTCTTCTTTTACCTTCCCAAATACACACATAGTTTACTATGGCATCTGTATTCCCATTGCTATGCTCTATTCCCAAACTTCACTTGTTTTAAATTATACTTTAGGTTCTGGGGTACATGTGCAAATCATGCAGGATTCTGGCATAGGTACACACATGCAACACACTTTGCTGATTGCTTATCATCTTTAGGAGATTTTGGGTTGATATGATGGAATCTTATGCAATCATGTCATCTGCAAATAGAGACAATTTGACTTTGTCTTTTTTTAATTGAGCACTTTCCCCCCTCCCCCCGATTACTCTGGCTAAAACTTCCAGTACTATGTTGAATAGGAATGGTGAGAACATTTCCTTTGAAAATTGGCAACCTTTTCAACCATTCAGGACATAGGCATAGGCAAGGACTTCATGACTAAAAAAATAAAAGCATTGGCAACGAAAGCCAAAATAGACAAATGGGATCTAATTAAACTCCAGAGCTTCTGCACAGCAAAAAAACAATCATTAGAGTGAACCGTCAACCAACAGAATGGGAAAAAATTTTTGTAATCTACCCATCTGACAAAGGGCTAATAGCCAGAATCTACAAAGAACTAAATTCACCTTGAAAATCAAATACCAC
>NW_022443717.1:0-2781 GCF_009761245.1 Sapajus apella
TGCTTGGCATGTTTCAGTGAGGATTTCTAGATTTGTAAATAAAAATATAAAACACCCATTTAAATTTGCATTTCAGATAAACGACACCCTCCCATGCAAACTGGGGACAGACTTGTAGTAAAAGACGATTTGTTGTGTGTCTGACATTCAAATGTAACTGGCCCGTGTTTTGCCTGGTGACGCTCCCATCGGGTGCTGAGCCGCTTCAGATGCTGGGAGGCAGCTGACCCGGCTGCTGGCTCACACCTGGGGGTCTGAGTCTGGGGATCCTGGCTGGAGCCCCCCCACCTGTCAGGCACCAGGCCGGGTGTTTTGTCCTCATTGTTTCACCCCACGAGAGACTCTTCAGCCCATTTTGCAGAAAACGAAGAGAAGCTTCAGGCTGAGCAACTGTCCAGGGTTTCTGGGCCAGAAAGAGGCTTGGAGTCCAGATCTGTCTGACTGGGGTCCCCTTTGCTTGGACGGAAGAGAGTTAGAAGGAAGCTAAGCCAGGTGAGCAAGTGGGACTGGAGAGGCCGTGACCACACACCCTCCCCAGAGAGCCCCCTCCCTACGACGCCCCCTCCCTAGAGTCCCCTCTGAGCCCCGGGGAGGCCTGGACCCCACCCCAGCTGATGGAAAGCCCCTGACTGCCCTTGGGGTTCTGGGCTTTTGAATTGCTGGCAAGTGTCTCCTGAGCCCTCAGGGCTTATTTAAAAGGAGTTAAAGTGCCCCAGTCCCTGGTGGGAGAGGTTAAGTAGCAGGGGTGGAGGATTAAGTGCTGGCTTGGGGATGGGCGGGGCCTTTGGAAGGCTCTGGAGTTGCTGCTCCAGCTCTCCTGCCTCCTGCAGACCCCCCGCCCCTTTCCCTCTGGTCCTCTGCAAGGTTCTTTTTTTTTTTTTTTTGAGATGGAGTCTCACTGTGTCACCCAGGTTGGAGTGCAGTGGCGTGATCTCGGCTCACCACAACCTCTACTTCCTGGGTTCAAGCGATACTCCTGCCTCAGCCTCAGCCTCTGGAGTAGCTGGGATTAGAGGGTTTCACCATGTTAGCCAGGCTGGTCTTGAACTCCTGACCTCAGGTGATCTTCCCACCTCGCCCTCCCAAAATGCTGGGATTACAGGGGTGAGCCACCACTCCCAGCCTCAGCAGGGCTCTTAGACATAGGTGTGCCCACGGATTCCTGGCAGAGAGGTAGAAGCTGAGTGGGTCAGAAAGGCCCAGGACTCTGCATTCAAATAAGCACAAAAAACCTGCTCCTGACACTACCCCTGAAGCTCGGGCTTCTGAGACCCCATCATGTAGACCACCCTGGGAAAGACGGCAGAGGTGACCCCTAAACCTCCTCCACCTGCCCTTCCTCCCCCCACTTCCCCTCCTTTTTCCCTCCCTCGCCCCCTCCTTCAGGGAGGTGCCTTTCCCTTTCCTGGGCCTGGAAGTCTCAGGGGAAGCACTGGCTGGGTGGGCCCCTCCCAAGGACCAGGCAGCATCTGGAGGCCTGGCCTCTTCCTCCCTCCCAGCAACTCCTGAGGAGGGAGGTGAAGAGGTCCACTCCGTCAGCCCCTGCCTGTCCCATCCTCTCCCCTCGGGCACAGGCCCAGGGCCCCTGCTTTCTGTCAGCCTTGGGGGCACAGGGAAGGAAGGGCCTTTATTGGCCTAAGAGACAGAGTAGCCACATAGTTCAGCTGCAGCCAGGGGCCAGCCTGGGACACAGGGGACTGGGCTCTGTCATCTGGGACCACATATCTTGGACAGGCTGCAGCAGCCCCCCCCAGGCTTTTAATACGGGGCCTTGAATTGAATTGAGCTGGGTCCCCACTGGCAGTGAGGGGTTTGCCAGGCGCTCAGAGCCACTCCCCGTTGGCTGCTGGGCTGGGAAGGAGTTTCTGGGGTGAGTGAGGAGCAGGAGACCAGCCAAGCAGCACTGCAGCGGCCCCCAGCTGGGCACGAGAGGCCAGGATGGGAGCCGGCTCGGGTGCAGCACCGCTGCTTGGGGCCTGAGCGGCGGGTAGGAGGCGGATTCAGGCTGAGCAGGGGAGGCCGGAAAGGGCTCGGATCCTGCATGGGTGCCCGGGCGCTACAGGAGGGATGAGGATATACCATCTGCCACTGGCACGGAGCGGAGGCCTCACCGCAGCAAGAGGGATCTGGGCAGGGTCTGGGGGCGGGACTTGCTTCCCGGAACACATGTTTCCAGAAGTGTCCTTGCAGACTGACGGGGTCGCAGGTGTGGTCAGAGGCAGCTCCCCTCGGTCCCACTCGGGCTGAAGGAGGGACACGCAGGCTCTGGCAGGTGCAGCTTATGACGGCAGCCCGGCCTGGGGGCGCGCTTGGTGGAGGGTGTGCAGGGGCTTCGGGAAGGAGCCGGTGGGCAGCTCACTCCTGAAGTCAGGCTTCCCTCAGGCTGGTGAGCTGGGCCCCCTCGGCCTCCGCCCTCGGGCCTGTGCAAGCCCCTCCTTGGTTCCAGCATCTGTTGTTGCTGTCCTGACGCCCTCCACACGTTTTGAACACGGGGCCCGCACGCTCGTTTCGCACTGGGCCCTGCAGATTCTGCCTGCTGCGCGCCGGGGAGGCACCTGTTTCACCTGCACAGGCCAAGCACGCCACGCAGGTGGTGCTTCTCGCAGAGGGAGGGGCTGAATGGGGGGGCTCGTGCCCTTCCTCCACAAGCACCGGTCCCACCGCCAGCTGGAGCAGAGCCTAATGTGTGCCCAGGGAAGACCGCCCAGCAGAAGGAAAGAGAGGTTGGGGCATGGACAGTCCCAAGACCAACTGAGCCTGAAGCCATTGGGGTGGAGGCAG
>NW_022443717.1:2881-3601 GCF_009761245.1 Sapajus apella
CTGGCCTCCGAGTCCCCACTTTTCACCCTGTGAGCCCCTTTCACACCTGGGAAGGAGACAGAGAGAGCCAGGGGGACCAGGAGCCTGGAGGAGGGGTAGGGAGGAGGCAGAACCCCACTACCCTTGGCGATCCCCGCTTTTACCTTGTGAGCCCCTTTCACACCCAGGGCTTCCTTTACTGCATTTTCTCCCATTTCATAGGGGGAGAAAGAGATGCTCGGGGGGTTATGGTTGGGAACCCCAAAAATGGGTATGTGGCTGGCTGCCTTAACACCTGGTGTCTGGTTAGAGCAGAGGGCGGGCTGCCGCTTCCAGGGAGTCCATCTTCCGTAGGCCCAGGTGGAATCTGAGATTCCCGTTTCTAAAAACTCCTCAGATTTGGAGACTTCTATATGAAGCCTTTGCCCAAGCCAACCCCCTGGAAGATACAGGAGGATGGGAACATGCCCATCTGCCTCTGGCCTTTGGTTCCAGCCCTATCACCGCACAGCTGCTTTCGATAACACAGGGGAGGGACTTTCTGCGCCAGCGGCCGGTGGGACAGACAGATGGACAGACAGGTGGCAGAACCGGAGTGAGTGCAGTCAGGAGGCAGTTTTGGTTTGGTTTGGTTTCTTTCTTTCTTTTCTTTTTTTTTTTGAACACCAGCTTGAAAGCCTGAGCTAGATTTTATTTATTTATTTATTTGAGGCAGACTCTTGCTGTGTCACTCCCACATTA
>NW_022443718.1:0-3601 GCF_009761245.1 Sapajus apella
GCCCTGACTTCCTAGAGTTCACAGTCTGGGGCTGAAGTCAGGAAGGGTTGTATTACATAGACACAAACAGCGCTTCCTGGTAGCACAGTTGAATGCCATGATAAAGATGCAGTGTGTCCTAAGCCGTTTCCCCAAAAGAATGAGGGTGCTAATGGTTGGGAATGGAGTAGCTGGGAAGGGAAGCAGGTTTGAGGGTCCGCAATGCATCTCTTAGCAGTTAAGGGCTGCCCTCCTGCCCCAAGAGGGGAATAAGTCCTCCTCTGGGGTTTGTAGTTAGCTCCACCTTCCCTCCTGCCTCAGCCTCAGAGGTCATAAGGGTGCAGGTGGTATCTCTCCTTCCCCCTAAATCAAGATTTTCCTGTGGTAGTGTTCAGCCCAGAGCTTTGGGAGTCAAGGCGCAGAGAGAAATAAGAGTGTTGTAAATGCCCAGCAGATAGGCTTTGCACTGAGTGATGTTGCACTTCCTATAATGACCAGCAGGGGCCACCAACAGCCAATCGCAGTCCATCTACACCCACCCTCTGGGGTGCTTCCCCTCCACACCTGCAACTCACCAAAGCCTAGTTCTGAAAACCTTTTCTAGGGACTACTCAGTTTAAAAAAAAAAAAAGAAAATCGAGACCAGTTTGACCAATATGGTGAAACCCCATCTTAAAAAATAATAATAATAAATAAAAATAATAATAATAACAATATAAAAGAAGGGTCAGGTGCCATGGCTTACGCCTGTAATCCCAACACTTTGGGAGGCTGAGGCAGGCAGATCGCTTGAGGTCAGGAGTTCGAGACCAGCTTGGCCAACATGATGAAACCCCGTCTCTACTAAAAATACAAAAATTAGCCGGATGTGGTGGCACGTGCCTGTAATCCCAGTTACTCAGGAGGCTGAGGCTGGAGAATCACTTGAACCCGGGAGTCAGACATTGCAGTAAGCTGAGACTGGGCCACTGCACTCTAACCTGGGCAACAGAGTGAGACTCTATCTCAAAAAAAAAGAAAAATGTAGAGCCCTCAATGGACTATATAAAATTATATAAACATTTGCCTATAAACTATATTTGTGTTATTCAACTTATTAGTATGCATATTAGAAATCACACACACATAGGGATTAATTTTTTTATTTATTTATAAATAAATATATTTTGAGACAGGCTCTTACTCTGTTGCCCAGGCTGGAGTGCAGTAGTACAATCATGGCTTACTGCAGCCTGGACCTCCCAGGCTCTAGTGATCCTCCTGCCTCAGCCTTCAGAGTAGCTGGGACCATAGATGCATGCCACCACACCTGGCTAATTTTTATAAATGTTTTGGTAGAGATAGGGTCTTGCCATGTTGCCCAAGATGGTCTTGAACTCTTGGGCTCAAGTGATCCACTTGCCTCGGCCTCTCAAAGTGCTGTGATTACAGGTGTGAGCCACTGCACCAGGCCACGATTGATTTTTTTTTTTTTTTTTTAAGATGGAGTCTCACTCTGTCACCAGGCTGGAGTGCAGTGGTACGATCGGCTCACTGCAACCTCTGCCTCCCCAGTTCAGGCAATTCTCCTGCCTCAGTCTACCGAGGAGCTGGAACTACAGGTGCATGCTACCATGCCTGACTAATTTTTTTGCATTTTTAGTAGAGATGCGGTTTCACCATGTTAGCCAGGTCTTGATCTCCTGACTTCGTGATCCACCCGCCTCAGCCTCCCAAAGTGCTGGGATTACAGGTGTGAGCCACTGTGCCCAGCCCAGGATTAATTTTTTTTTCTCAGCACTTATGTACAAGATAATTTTTTTTTTTTTTTTGAGACGGAGTTTCGCTCTTGTTACCCAGGCTGGAGTGCAATGGCGCGATCTCGGCTCACCGCAACCTCCGCCTCCTGGGTTCAGGCAATTCTCCTGCCTCAGCCTCCTGAGTAGCTGGGATTACAGGCACGTGCCACCATGCCCAGCTAATTTTTTGTATTTTTAGTAGAGACGGGGTTTCACCATGTTGACCAGGATGGTCTCGATCTCTTGACCTCGTGATCCACCCGCCTCGGCCTCCCAAAGTGCTGGGATTACAGGCTTGAGCCACTGCGCCCGGCCTACAAGATAATTTTTAAAACTATAAATAGAAATTCCAATTTTGTCTTCCCATACTCAAAAGAACCATCTTGCACACCCTAGGTGCATTCCCACTTTGGAAACCACTGTTCTAACGGAAAAGCTGTGTCGCCTCCCTAGGCTGCACCTTAAGAGGGCATCCAGACAGGAATGGATCCAGACAGCTTTGCCTTCCCACCAGGACTAAACCAAGGCCTCTGTGCCTCTTGCTTGCCACACAACCTCAAGACAGAGATTGAAGCCCCCTCCACCACTCCCACTACCACCAGCCAGCCACACACCAGCCTGGCCTGCACTCATGTCAGACTGCCTTCCTGGAGGGCAGAGACCCAAAACCTCTCCTGGGAGCACCACCTGTTCCACTGCCTGGCCCAACAATTGCACTTTGCCTTGCCTCCTGATTCTGCTCTGCCCACCTCCCCACTGGGGTGGGAAATTCTGAGAACCATACAATTTTGTGTTGAAATCCTGGCTCAGCCACTTCATGTGTATGTCTTAGGCCAGTTAAATAATCTCGCCAAGCCCCAATTGCCTTATCTGTACAACGGGGATAACAACTTTGGGAGAGGATGGAGGTAGAGTGACTACCACTTGCCAGGCACATAGAAGGTGTTCCATAAATGCAGTTCCCTTCTGGGAGTAGGTCTAGGCAGGCTCTAGCCAGGTGCCAGCGGCTGTGGGTGGTTAGTCCTTATCTCTGGCTGTCTGATGTGTCCTGGCTGACCTCAGGTTCTCCTGGGGAAGGCAGGGTCCACCCCAGGGCTTCTGGAGCCACAGGTATCTGTTACAGATAGCATGCCCTCTTCTCGCTGCCCACACACTCTTTACTGGCACCTTGCCCACATCCATCTGTGCCACCCACTTATCCTCCTCTCCCTCCACTGCCTCCACTGAAGTGCCAAGGGCTTTGATATGGGCACCATGTAAGGGGCCAGGAACTGGTGGCCCATCGCCAAAGTGGGGAAGAGCTTGCAAAAGTCGGTGCATGGGGCTGTGGGGTGTGTGCCTGTAGTCCCAGCTACTCAGGAGGCTGAGGCAGGAGGATCCCTTAAGCCCAGGAATTCAAGACCAGCCTGGGCAACATAGTGATACCCCAATCTCTCATAATAGTAATAATAATAATTTTTTTTAAGACAGAGTTTTGCTCTTGTTGCCCAGGCTGGAGTGCAATGGCATGATTTTGGCTCACTGCAACCTCCACCTCCTAGTTTCAAGCAATTCTTCTGCCTCAGCCTCCCTAGTAGCTGGGATTACAGGCACATGCCACCATGCCTGGCTAATTTTGTATTTTTAGTGGAGACAGGGTTTCTCCATGTTGGTCAGGCTGGTCTGGAACTCCTGTCCTCAGGTGATCCGCCCACCCCAGCCTCCCAGTGTTGGGATTACAGGCGTGAGCCACAGCGCCTGGCCAACAATAATAATTTTTAAAAGTCAGTGCAGAGCCTGGGAGTAGGGGGAGTGCTACTACCCACCCCAATAACCCAATGTCTATTGCCCCACAAGCCAACCAT
>NW_022443719.1:0-3600 GCF_009761245.1 Sapajus apella
AAAAAAAAAAAAAAAAAAAGGGAGAGATGCCACTCAGCTCCCTGGATTCTACCCCCTTCCTAGGGGCATGTGGGGACCTCCTGCCTTGTCTCCTGCCTCATGTCTGAGTTGCAGACATGTTTGTTGGGGATCCTGGGCCAGAGTATGTGAAGTTCCCGGGTCTGCGCGTGCCTGAGCAGCTGCTCTGCCCAGATTCGGCACAGCTGTGTGTGTCAGACCCAAGGCGCTGGAAGCATGGGCTCACAAGGGGACCTTCTGATCCACGGGTTGCAAAGATCATGGGAGAAGCATGGTTTCCAGGGTCGCACAATCACTCACCAATTTCCTTGGCCGGGTGTGGGGGTGTTGTTCCTAGGTGGGCTATCGCCCCACCCTACTTTTTTCTTCGTTCTCCGTGGGTCCAGTTATTTCCCTAATCAATCCCAATGGGGGAACCTGGGCATTTCAGTTGAAGGTGCTGTATTCACTCGCCCCTTCCATTCCTCCCACTTAATTTTTCTGTAAACATAAAACTGTTCAAAAAGTAAAGTCTATTCATTTAAAAACTATTCTAGTTGTGAAATCATATTAAAGTTTTGCAAAATGTTATTGAGAAAACTGGGTAAACTATATTATTTCTTACAGCTGGCTGTGAATGTGAATCTACAATTATTTCAATAATTTTTTTCCCATTTATTTATTTTATTGCATTTTAGGTTTTGGGGTACATGTGAAGAACATGCAAAATTGTTGCATAGGAACACACGTGGCAGTGTGATTTGCTGCCTTCCTCCCCATCACCTACATGTGGCATTTCTCCCCTTGCTATCTCTCCCCAGCTTCCCACCCCCCACCGTCCCTCCCCTATTTCCCCCCAACTGGCCCCAGTGTGTGGTGCTCCCCTCCCTGTGTCCATGTGTTCTCATTGTTCAACACCCGCCTATGAGTGAGAACATGCGGTGTTTGATCTTCTGCTCTTCTGTCAGTTTGCTGAGAATGATGGTTTCCAGGTTCATCCATGTCCCTACAAAGGACACAAACTCATCGTTTTTGATGGCTGCATAATATTCCATGGTGTATATGTGCCACATTTTCCCTATCCAGTCTATCGTCGATGGGCATTTGGGTTGGTTCCAGGTCTTTGCTATTGTAAACAGTGCTGCAATGAACATTCGTGTGCACGTGTCCTTATGGTAGAACGATTTGTAATCCTTTGGATATATACCCAGTAATGGGATTGCTGGGTCAAATGGAATTTCTATTTCTATGTCCTTGAGGAATCACCACACTGTCTTCCACAATGGTTGAACTAATTTACACTCCCACCAACAATGTAAAAGTGTTCCTATTTCTCCACATCTTCTCCAGCATGTGCTGTCTCCAGATTTTTTAATGATCGCCATTCTAACTGGCGTGAGATGGTATCTCAATGTAGTTTTGATTTGCATTTCTCTGATGACCAGTGATGATGAGCATTTTTTCATATGTTTGTTGGCCTCACGTATGTCTTCTTTTGTAAAGTGTCTGTTCATATCCTTTGCCCACTTTTGAATGGGCTTGTTAGTTTTTTTCTTGTAAATCTGCTTTAGTTCTTTGTAAATTTTGGATATCAGCCCTTTGTCAGATGGGTAAATTGCAAAAATTTTTTCCCAATCTGTTGGTTGCCGATTCACTCTAATGATTGTTTCTTTTGCTGTGCAGAAGCTGTGGAGTTTGATTAGGTCCCATTTGTCTATTTTGGCTTTTGTTGTCAATGCTTTTGGTGTTTTGGTCATGAAGTCCTTGCCTACACCTATGTCCTGAATGGTTTTGCCTAGATTTTCTTCTAGGGTTTTTATGGTGTTAGGTCTTATGTTTAAGTCTTTAATCCATCTGGAGTTAATTTTAGTGTAAGGTGTCAGGAAGGGGTCCAGTTTCTGCTTTCTGCACATGGCTAGCCAGCTTTCCCAACACCATTTATTGAACAGGGAATCCTTTCCCCATTGCTTGTTTTTGTCTGGTTTGTCAAAGATCAGATGGTTGTAGATATGTTGTGTTGCCTCCGAGACCTCTGTTCTGTTCCATTGGTCTATATCTCTGTTTTGGTACCAGTACCATGCTGTTTTGATTACTGTAGCCTTGTAGTATAGTTTGAAGTCTGGTAGTGTGATGCCCCCCGCTTTGTTCTTTTTGCTTAGGATTGACTTGGCTATGTGGGCTCTCTTTTGGTTCCATATGAGGTTTAAGGTGGTTTTTTCCAGTTCTGCGAAGAAGGTCATTGGTAGCTTGATGGGGATAGCATTGAATCTGTAAATTACTTTGGGCAGTATGGCCATTTCCACGATATTGATTCTTCCGAACCATGAACATGGAATGTTTCTCCATCTGTTTGTGTCCTCTCTCATTTCGTTGAGCAGTGGCTTGTAGTTCTCCTTGAAGAGGTCCTTTACATTCCTTGTTAGTTGTATTCCCAGGTATTTTATTCTCTTTGTGGCAATTGTGAATGGAAGTTTGTTCTTGATTTGGCTCTCTTTAAGTCTGTTATTGGTGTATAGGAATGCATGTGATTTTTGCACATTGATTTTGTATCCTGAGACTTTGCTGAACTTGCTTATCAGTTTCAGGAGGTTTGGGGCTGAGACGATGGGGTCTTCTAGATATACAATCATGTCGTCTGCAAATAGAGACAATTTGACTTCCTCCTTTCCTATTTGAATGCCCTTTATTTCTTTTTCTTGCCTGATTGCTCTGGCTAGAACTTCTAATACTATATTGAATAGCAGTGGTGAGAGCGGGCATCCTTGTCTGGTGCCACATTTCAAGGGGAATGCTTCCAGTTTTTGCCCATTCAGTATGATATTGGCTGTTGGTTTGTCATAAATAGCTTTTATTATTTTGAGATATGTTCCATCAATACCTAGTTTATTGAGGGTTTTTAGCATAAAGGGCTGTTGAATTTTGTCAAAGGCCTTCTCTGCATCAATTGAGATAATCATGTGGTTTTTGTCTTTGGTTCTGTTTATGTGGTGAATTACGTTTATAGACTTGCGTATGTTGAACCAGCCTTGCATCACTGGGATGAAGCCTACTTGATCATGGTGGATAAGCTTTTTGATGTGCTGTTGCAATCAGCTTGTCAGTATTTTATTGAAGATTTTTGCATCTATGTTCATCATGGATATTGGCCTGAAGTTTTCTTTTCTTGTTGAGTCTCTGCCGGGTTTTGGAATCAGGATGATGGTGGTCTCATAAAATGATTTGGGAAGAATTCCCTCTTTTTGTATTGTTTGGAATAGTTTCAGAAGGAATGGTACCAGCTCCTCTTTGTATGTCTGGTAGAATTCGGCTGTGAACCCATCTGGACCTGGGCTTTTTTTGGGTGGTAAGCCCTTAATTGCTGCCTCAACTTCAGACCTTGTTATGGGTCTGTTCAGGGTTTCGGCTTCTTCCTGGTTTAGGCTTGGCAGGAGGCAAGTGTCCAGGAATTTATCCATTTCTTCCAGGTTTATTAGTTTGTGTGCATAGAGTTGTTTGTAATAATCTCTGATGATGGTTTGAATTTCTGTGGAATCTGTGGTGATATCCCCTTTATCGTTTTTTATTGCATCAATTTGGTTATTCTCTCTTTTCTTTTTTATTAAT
>NW_022443720.1:0-3600 GCF_009761245.1 Sapajus apella
GGATATTCCTGAGTGAATGTTAATAATGGGTGTAATGAGAAATATCTGGCTCTAAAACAAAAGCGGAGCTATGTAGCAGAATGATTGTCAATGTGTATATTAAACTTACAGAGATAAACAATTGTGTGAAAGTAGCAGTTCACTAACCCTTTCTTTGGAGAATCCGGAAAGAGATATTTCCATCCACATACAGGCTCCTAAGAATTAGCTTTAAGATCGCACCTAAATCTCAGGAGAAACGTCTCTTTCAAACTGCTCCGCTGTGTGTTCGTTCACCTTAGGAAGATGCATCTATGTTTAGATTCCGCGAGTTAGAAACAAGTTTCTCCAATTAGTGGCGTTTGGATATTCCTGAGTGAATGGGAGTATAGGGTGTAATGAGAAATATCGGGCTCTAAAACAAAACGGAACTATGTAGCAGAATGATTGTCAAGGTGTATATTCAACTTAGAGAGTTAAACAGACATGAGAATGTAGCAGTTCAGAAAACGCTTCTTTGGAAAATCTGGAAAGAGATATTTCCAGCCATACACAGGCTCCTATGAATTAGCGGTAAGATCGCGTGTAAATCACAGGAGAATCGTCTCTTTCAACCTGTTCTCTTATGTGTTCGTTCACCTTCGGAAGTTGCATCTATGTTTAGATTCAGCGAGTTAGAAACACGTTTCTTCTAAAAGCTGCGTTTGGATATTCCTGAGTGAATGGGAATAATGGGTGTAATGAGAAATATCTGGCTCTAAAACAAGAGCGGAGCTCTGTAGCAGAATGATTGTCAAGGTGTATATTTAACTTACAGAGTTAAACCATTGTGTGAATGTAGCAGTTGACTAACACTTTCTTTGGAGAATCTGAAAAGAGATATTTCCAGCCATATAGAGACTCTTAAGAATTAGCTTTAAGATCGCATCTAAATCACACGAGAAACCTCTCTTTTAAACTGCTCCACTGTGAGTTCGTTCACCATAGGAAGTTGCATCTATGTTTAGATTCAGCGAGTTAGATACAAATTTCTTCTAAAAGCTGCGTTTGGATATTCCTGAGTTAATGGGGATAATGGGTGTAATGAGAAATATCTGGCTCTAAAAGAAAAGCGGAGCTATGTAGCAGAATGATTCTCAAGGTGTATATTAAACTTAGAGAGTTAAACTAGTGTGTGAATGTAGCAGTTTACTAACACATTCTTTGGAGAATCTGGAAAGAGGTATTTCCAGCCATATACAGGCTCATAAGAATTAGCTTTAAGATCGCATCTAAACCACAAGAGAAACGTCTCTTTCAAACTGCTGTGCTCTGTGTTCGTACACCTTAGGAAATTGCATCTATGTTTAGATTCAGCGAGGTAGAAACACGTTTCTTCTAAAATCTGCGTTTGGATATTCCTGAGTGAATGGGAGTATAGGGTTTAATGAGAAATATCAGGCTCTAAAACAAAAACGGAGCTATGAAGCTGAATGATTGTCAAGGTGTATATTCAACATATAAAGTTAAACAGATGTGTGAATGTAGCAGTTCAGAAAAATTTTCTTTGGAGAATCTGGAAAGACATATTTCGAGCCATATACAGGCTCCTAAGAATTAGCTTTAGGATCGCTTCTAAATCAAAGGAGAAACGTCTCTTTCAAATTGCTCTCCTGTATGTTCGTTCACCTTCGGAACTTGCATCTTTGTTTAGATTCAGCGAGTTAGAAACACCTTTCTCCACATAGCGGCGTTTGGAAATTCCTTAGTGAAAGGGAGTATGGGGTGTAATGAGAAATATCGTGCTCTAAAACAAAAACGGAGCTATGCAGCAGAATGATTGTCAAGGTGTATATTCAACTTAGAGAGTTAAACAGACATGTGAATGTAGGAGTTCAGAAAACCTTTCTTTGGAGAATCTGAAAAGAGATAATTACAGCTACATACAGGCTCATAATATTAAGCGGTAAGATCGCGTCTAAACCACAGGAGAAACGTCTCTTTCAAACTGCTCTCTTATGTGTTCGTTCACCTTTGGAAGTTGCATCTATGTTTAGATTCAGCGACTTAGAAACACGTTTCTTCTAAAAGCTGCTTTTGGATATTCCTGAGTGAATGGGATTAATGGGTGCAATGAGAAATATCTGGCTCTAAATCAAAAGCGGAGCTATGCAGCAGAATGACGGTCAAGGTGTATATTAAACTTACAGAGTTAAACAATTTTGTGAATGTAGCGGTTCACTAGCCCTTTCTTTGGAGAATCTGGAAAGAGATATTTCCAGCCATATACAGGCCCCAAAGAATTAGCTTTAAGATCCCATCTAAACCACAGGAGAAACGTCTCTTTCAAACTGCTCTGCTCGGTGTTCGTTCACCTTAGGAAGTTGCATCTATGTTTGGATTCAGCGAGTTAGAAACACGTTTCTTCTAAAATCTGCGTTTGTATATTCCTGAGTGAATGGGAGTATAGGGTGTAATGAGAAATATATGGCTCTAAAACAAATACGGAGCTATGTAGCAAAATGATTGTCAAGGTGTATATTAAACTTACAGAGTTAAACCATTGTGTGAATGTAGCAGTTCACTAACCCTTTCTTTGGAGAATCTGGAAAGAGATATTTCCAGCCATATACTGACTCTTAGGAATTAGCTTTAAGATCACATCTGAATCATACGAGAAACGTCTATTTCAAACTGCTGCACTGTGTGTTCGTTCAGCTTAGGAAGTTGCATCTATGTTTAGATTCATCGAGTTAGAAACACTTTTCTTCTAAAAGTTGCTTTTGTATATTCCTGAGTGAATGGGAATAATGGGTGTAATGAGAAATATCTGGCTCCTAAACAAAAGCGTAGCTATGTAGCAGAATGATTGTCAAGGTGTATGTTCAACTTACAGAGGTAAACAGATGTGTGAATGTAGCGGTTAAGGAACACTTTCTTTGGAGAATCTGGAAAGAGATATTTCCAGCAGTAAACAGGCTCAAAAGAATTAGCAGTAAGATCGCGTCTAAACCACTGGAGAAAAGTCTCTTTCAAACTGCTCTGCTGTGTGTTCGTTGACCTTCGGAAGTTGCATCTATGTTTAGATTCAGCGAGTTAGAAACACGTTTCTCCAAAAAGCTGCGTTTGGATATTCATGAGTGAATGGGAGTATAGGGTTTAACGAGAAATATCGGGCTCTAATACAAAAACGGAGCATTGTACCAGAATGATTGTCAAGGTGTATGTTCAACTTACAGAGTGAAACGGATGTGTGAATGTAGCGGTTCAGAAACGCTTTCTTTGGAGAATCTGGAAAGAGATATTTCCAGCCATAAACAGGCTCATAAGAATTAGCAGTAAGATCGCGTCTAAACCACAGGAGAAACGTCTCTTTCAAACTGCTCTGCAGTGTGTTCGTTGACCTTAGGAAGTTGCATCTATGATACGAATCAGCGAGTTAGAAACACGTTTCTTCTAAAAGCTGCTTTTCGATATTCCTGAGTGAATGGGAATAATGGGTGTAATGAGAAATATCTGGCTCGAAAACAAAATCGGAGCTATGTAGCAGAATGATTGTCAAGGTTTATATTAAAATTAGAGAGTTAAACAATTCTGTGAATGTAGCAGTTCACTAACCGTTTCTCTGGAGAATCTGGAAAG
>NW_022443721.1:0-3600 GCF_009761245.1 Sapajus apella
GGATATTCCTGAGTGAATGTTAATAATGGGTGTAATGAGAAATATCTGGCTCTAAAACAAAAGCGGAGCTATGTAGCAGAATGATTGTCAATGTGTATATTAAACTTACAGAGATAAACAATTGTGTGAAAGTAGCAGTTCACTAACCCTTTCTTTGGAGAATCCGGAAAGAGATATTTCCATCCACATACAGGCTCCTAAGAATTAGCTTTAAGATCGCACCTAAATCTCAGGAGAAACGTCTCTTTCAAACTGCTCCGCTGTGTGTTCGTTCACCTTAGGAAGATGCATCTATGTTTAGATTCCGCGAGTTAGAAACAAGTTTCTCCAATTAGTGGCGTTTGGATATTCCTGAGTGAATGGGAGTATAGGGTGTAATGAGAAATATCGGGCTCTAAAACAAAACGGAACTATGTAGCAGAATGATTGTCAAGGTGTATATTCAACTTAGAGAGTTAAACAGACATGAGAATGTAGCAGTTCAGAAAACGCTTCTTTGGAAAATCTGGAAAGAGATATTTCCAGCCATACACAGGCTCCTATGAATTAGCGGTAAGATCGCGTGTAAATCACAGGAGAATCGTCTCTTTCAACCTGTTCTCTTATGTGTTCGTTCACCTTCGGAAGTTGCATCTATGTTTAGATTCAGCGAGTTAGAAACACGTTTCTTCTAAAAGCTGCGTTTGGATATTCCTGAGTGAATGGGAATAATGGGTGTAATGAGAAATATCTGGCTCTAAAACAAGAGCGGAGCTCTGTAGCAGAATGATTGTCAAGGTGTATATTTAACTTACAGAGTTAAACCATTGTGTGAATGTAGCAGTTGACTAACACTTTCTTTGGAGAATCTGAAAAGAGATATTTCCAGCCATATAGAGACTCTTAAGAATTAGCTTTAAGATCGCATCTAAATCACACGAGAAACCTCTCTTTCAAACTGCTCCACTGTGAGTTCGTTCACCATAGGAAGTTGCATCTATGTTTAGATTCAGCGAGTTAGATACAAATTTCTTCTAAAAGCTGCGTTTGGATATTCCTGAGTTAATGGGGATAATGGGTGTAATGAGAAATATCTGGCTCTAAAAGAAAAGCGGAGCTATGTAGCAGAATGATTCTCAAGGTGTATATTAAACTTAGAGAGTTAAACTAGTGTGTGAATGTAGCAGTTTACTAACACATTCTTTGGAGAATCTGGAAAGAGATATTTCCAGCCATATACAGGCTCATAAGAATTAGCTTTAAGATCGCATCTAAACCACAGGAGAAACGTCTCTTTCAAACTGCTGTGCTCTGTGTTCGTACACCTTAGGAAGTTGCATCTATGTTTAGATTCAGCGAGGTAGAAACACGTTTCTTCTAAAATCTGCGTTTGGATATTCCTGAGTGAATGGGAGTATAGGGTTTAATGAGAAATATCAGGCTCTAAAACAAAAACGGAGCTATGAAGCTGAATGATTGTCAAGGTGTATATTCAACATATAAAGTTAAACAGATGTGTGAATGTAGCAGTTCAGAAAAATTTTCTTTGGAGAATCTGGAAAGACATATTTCGAGCCATATACAGGCTCCTAAGAATTAGCTTTAGGATCGCTTCTAAATCAAAGGAGAAACGTCTCTTTCAAATTGCTCTCCTGTATGTTCGTTCACCTTCGGAACTTGCATCTTTGTTTAGATTCAGCGAGTTAGAAACACCTTTCTCCACATAGCGGCGTTTGGAAATTCCTTAGTGAAAGGGAGTATGGGGTGTAATGAGAAATATCGTGCTCTAAAACAAAAACGGAGCTATGCAGCAGAATGATTGTCAAGGTGTATATTCAACTTAGAGAGTTAAACAGACATGTGAATGTAGGAGTTCAGAAAACCTTTCTTTGGAGAATCTGAAAAGAGATAATTACAGCTACATACAGGCTCATAATATTAAGCGGTAAGATCGCGTCTAAACCACAGGAGAAACGTCTCTTTCAAACTGCTCTCTTATGTGTTCGTTCACCTTTGGAAGTTGCATCTATGTTTAGATTCAGCGACTTAGAAACACGTTTCTTCTAAAAGCTGCTTTTGGATATTCCTGAGTGAATGGGATTAATGGGTGCAATGAGAAATATCTGGCTCTAAATCAAAAGCGGAGCTATGCAGCAGAATGACGGTCAAGGTGTATATTAAACTTACAGAGTTAAACAATTTTGTGAATGTAGCGGTTCACTAGCCCTTTCTTTGGAGAATCTGGAAAGAGATATTTCCAGCCATATACAGGCCCCAAAGAATTAGCTTTAAGATCCCGTCTAAACCACAGGAGAAACGTCTCTTTCAAACTGCTCTGCTCGGTGTTCGTTCACCTTAGGAAGTTGCATCTATGTTTGGATTCAGCGAGTTAGAAACACGTTTCTTCTAAAATCTGCGTTTGTATATTCCTGAGTGAATGGGAGTATAGGGTGTAATGAGAAATATATGGCTCTAAAACAAATACGGAGCTATGTAGCAAAATGATTGTCAAGGTGTATATTAAACTTACAGAGTTAAACCATTGTGTGAATGTAGCAGTTCACTAACCCTTTCTTTGGAGAATCTGGAAAGAGATATTTCCAGCCATATACTGACTCTTAGGAATTAGCTTTAAGATCACATCTGAATCATACGAGAAACGTCTATTTCAAACTGCTGCACTGTGTGTTCGTTCAGCTTAGGAAGTTGCATCTATGTTTAGATTCATCGAGTTAGAAACACTTTTCTTCTAAAAGTTGCTTTTGTATATTCCTGAGTGAATGGGAATAATGGGTGTAATGAGAAATATCTGGCTCCTAAACAAAAGCGTAGCTATGTAGCAGAATGATTGTCAAGGTGTATGTTCAACTTACAGAGGTAAACAGATGTGTGAATGTAGCGGTTAAGGAACACTTTCTTTGGAGAATCTGGAAAGAGATATTTCCAGCAGTAAACAGGCTCAAAAGAATTAGCAGTAAGATCGCGTCTAAACCACTGGAGAAAAGTCTCTTTCAAACTGCTCTGCTGTGTGTTCGTTGACCTTAGGAAGTTGCATCTATGTTTAGATTCAGCGAGTTAGAAACACGTTTCTCCAAAAAGCTGCGTTTGGATATTCATGAGTGAATGGGAGTATAGGGTTTAATGAGAAATATCGGGCTCTAATACAAAAACGGAGCATTGTACCAGAATGATTGTCAAGGTGTATGTTCAACTTACAGAGTGAAACGGATGTGTGAATGTAGCGGTTCAGAAACGCTTTCTTTGGAGAATCTGGAAAGAGATATTTCCAGCCATAAACAGGCTCATAAGAATTAGCAGTAAGATCGCGTCTAAACCACAGGAGAAACGTCTCTTTCAAACTGCTCTGCAGTGTGTTCGTTGACCTTAGGAAGTTGCATCTATGATACGAATCAGCGAGTTAGAAACACGTTTCTTCTAAAAGCTGCGTTTGGATATTCCTGAGTGAATGGGAATAATGGGTGTAATGAGAAATATCTGGCTCGAAAACAAAATCGGAGCTATGTAGCAGAATGATTGTCAAGGTGTATATAAAACTTACAGAGTTAAACCATTGTGTGAATGTAGCAGTTCACTAACCGTTTCTCTGGAGAATCTGGAAAG
>NW_022443722.1:0-3600 GCF_009761245.1 Sapajus apella
GGGATGACTAGAAATGTTAACTTTTTTCATAAAAAAGCTTTCACCGACACACTGGGTAGTTAGTAGTGCAGCTTACAAATCGATAAAGCTGAACCAGGAGGCTTAAATGCTCATTAAAGATGAAGAAAAGCTGCAGGCCATACAGAGGAAGGGAGCAGTGAAATGGTGGTTTTAATACATCCCAAACTGGAAGCAGGAACCTTAACACAAAGGGGGTTTGAATGCTCTGCCATCTGTAAGAAAGTGGCTGGCTACAAGCCACCTCACACAAAACACCCACTAAGGCCTTCCACCGAGATCTGCTTGTTATATTCTCATTATGAATCCCCAGCAGGTACATCTCAACATAAAGGTGTGGAGGATACTTATGAGGACTTTTCGGTTACCTAAGCAGGAATTGCAGCCATCAAACTGGATTGCCACCATGTGTCCTCAGAGAACTCCCTGCCTACAAGTGAAGCCAGCAGTGCTCATCCCCTGTGCCCGAGGACCATCTGCAATGGAGGTGCTTTCTTGCAAGACAGGCAGAAAACACTGACAGTGTGTCCGATAGGAAGGGCTTCTCAACAGTCACATCCCCCACAAGACCGTCTAGATGGACTCCAGAATCCAGTCAGTGCTGGAGAGGGAGGAGGCAGGCAGTGGCAAGCCCCGAGGAGGGCCTCGGTCCCTCCTACCACGCAGGGAGTTCTGCTCCTGGAAATATTCTTCCTCTTCATCCAAGAAGCCATTGTCCAGAGCATAAGAGCAGTCTGGGCTGGAGGCTGCCTGGCACGCCCGCTTGTACTCTGGAGTCGACTGGTAAAGGCTGCACAGTTGGCAGGGCAAGGACATGTCCAGCTGGCGGAGGCCAACCATCTCCTGCAGAGCAGCGCGAGCGTGGCGTCCAGGCTGGGAGGCTTGGCTGGCCGCGCTGCCGCCCGGCCCGCCACCCCCGGCCCGCCACCCCCGCGCCCCCGTGACTCAGCTCGTCCTGGATGTGCGACTTCACCTGCTCCAGGTGCCACCAGCCCCGGCCGCGCAGCCACCGACGCCGAGTGCAGCAGCCCACTCAGGCTCTCGGGCAGCAGGGGCAGCACATCTACCCGCAGACCCTGGCCCCACGCGGCCCCACTCCTCGTGCCGCTGCCAGGCTGCACCCTCACCACTGCCCCCTGTTTTCACCTTTTCAAGAATTGATTTTCACACTGCTGAGAATACACTTGTAATGGAGTCTATACCACAGGAGTGAGAACAGGGAAATCTTTGTCCTCAAATCTCATTCCCCACAATTAACCGCTGTTAACCATGTGGGGCGGTTGGGAACTGCTCATCAGGGCAGAAGATGAAAGAAGAATTGGGGTCTATATTTGCCCAGTTATTTTTATTTTTGAGACGAGTTCTTGCTCTGTCTCCCAGACTGGGGTGCAGCGGTATGATCATGGCTCACTGCAGCCTGGACCTCTTGGGCTCAAGCAATCCTCTTACCTCAACCTCCTGAGTAGCTAGAACTGCAGGTGTATACCACTGCACCTGGCTATTTTTTTTTTTTTTAGTAGAGATGGGATCTCACTATGTTGCCCAGGCTGGTCTGAAACTCCTGGACTCAAGTGATTCTCTGACCTCAGCCTTTCAAAGTGCTGGGATTGCAGGTGTGAGCCCCTGCACTGGGCCGCCTGCTTGGTTTCTTTTTTTTCTTTTTTTTTAGACAAGAGTTTCACTCTGTCACCAAGGCTGGAGTGTAGCAGCACAATCTCAGCTCACTGCAGCCTTTTCCCCCCCAGGGGTTCAAGTGATTCTCCTGCCTCAGTCTCCCAGGTAAATGGGACTACAGGCATGCAGCACTATACCTGGCTAATTTTTGTGTTTTTTAAAAAATTATTTATTTATTTTTTGTGATGGAGTTTCACTCTTGTTGCCCAGTCTGGAGTGCGATGGTGCAATCTTGGTTCACTGCAACCTCTGCCTCCCAGGTTCAAGCAATTCTCCTGCCTCAGTCTCCTGAGTAGCTGAGATTACAGGCATGCACCACCATGCATGGCTAGTTTTTGTATTTTTAGTAGAGACTGGGTTTCACTATGTTGGCCAGGCTGGTCTCAAACTCCTGACCTCAGACAATCTGCCCGCCTTCGAACTCCTGAAGTGCTGGGATGACAGGCATGAGCCCGTGTGAGCCCCCATGCCTGGCTGCCCACCAGTTTTGATTGTGAGTTCCTGGGCGAGTTCCTTGGTTTTCGTAAGTTTTGCTTCCTCCTTCGTAGTAGAGTGACAAGCGTGTATTGTGGAGTTGCTGTGAGTGCTGGATCTGATTGTTGATGTGACAGAGCTGAGTGGAGGGCGTGAGGTGACTAAGTGTCACACAGGTGCTGCTTAGACCTTTGTCACAGTCACTCTCAGTGTCTAACCTCTGAGACCTCTGAAACTTGCTGGAATTTTCCTGTGGATGCACACTCAAATATGTACAGCGATGTGGAGCACATTGTAAATTGGGGGTCCTGAGCTAATTTTTACCTTTTTAATTTCTTTCTTTTTTTTTTTGGAGACAGAGTCTTACTCTGTCATGCAGGCTGGAGTGCAATGGTACAATCTCTGCTCACTGCAACCTCCACCTCCTGGGTTCAAGTGATTCTCCTGCCTCAGCCTCCTGAGTAGCTGGGGTTACAGGCAGGCACCACCATGCCCAGCTGATTTTTGTATTTTTAGTAGAGATGGGGTTTCACCATGTTGGTCAGGTTGGCCTCAGGCCCACCACCACGCCCAACTAATTTTTTGTATTTTTAGTAGAGATGGGGTTTTGCTAGGTTTCCCAGGGTGTCTTGAACTCCTGAGCTCAGGCAATCTGTCCTCCTTGGCTTCCCAAAGTGCCAGGATTACAGGCGTGAGCCACTTCACCTGGCCTTTAAATTATTTCTTTTCAAGACAGGGTGTTGCTCTGTCAGGCTGGAGTGCAGTGGTGCCATCATGGGTCACTGCAACCTTGACCACCTGGGCTTAAGCAATCCTCCCACCTCAGCCTCCCAGTTAGCCGGGACCATAGGTGTGAGCCACTACACCCAGCTAATTTTTTTTTAAGATATTTGGGTCTCACTATGTTGCCCATGCTGGCCTCCAACTCCTGGACTCAAGTGACCCTCCCACCTCAGCCTCCCAAAGTGCTGGGATTATAGGCATAAGCCACCATGTCTGGCCTTTTTGAAATTTATTTTTAATTTTTAAAAAATTTTTCGAGACAGTCTCACTCTGTGGCCCAGGCTGGAGTGCAGCAGTGCAATCTTAGTTCACTGCAACCTCTGCCTCCTGGGTTCAAGCGATGATCTTGCCTCAGCCCCCCAAGTAGCTGAAATTTACAGGCACCCACCACCACACCTGGCTAATGTTTGTATTTTTAGTAGAGGCAGGGTTTCACCATGTTGGCCAGGCTGGTCTCCAACTCCTGACCTCAAGCGATCTGTTTGCCCCAGCCTCCCAAAGTGCTGGGATTACAGGTGTGAGTCACTGTGCCCAGCCTGAAGCAATGTCTGTTTAAAAAAAAAAAGGAAATATCTATGCACCTCTTTTTCCCTTTTTAAAATTGGGTGTTTTATTGTTGTTTACTTGAAGGAATTCTTTATATGTTTTGGA
>NW_022443723.1:0-3599 GCF_009761245.1 Sapajus apella
ATTTCTTCAAATTTCTTCACCTGTAAAAGGAGGATATTAAAGGTGCCAACCACATAAGGCTATAAAACTGTGATAATCCGATAATGCTTGTAAAGTGCCAGCACAATGCCTGGCACGTAGTCAGCACTTGGGAAATCTCTGTGGTGATCAAGCACTTGCTGACCATCTCCGAGTGCCAGGGCCTGCGGGTGCCAGGGAAACAGAAAGGAGGGAGATGATTGGATCCGTGATTTTTTTTTGAGATGGAGTTTTGCTGTCACCAGGCTGAAGTGCAATGGCATGATCTCAGCTCACTGCAACCTCCGCGTCCCAGGTTCAAGCAATTCTCCTGCCTCAGCCTCCCAAATAGCTGGGATTATAGGCATGCGCCACCATGCCAGCTAATTTTTGTATTTTTAGTACAGATGGGTTTTTGCCATGTTGGCCAGGATGGTATTGACCTCTTGACCTCATGATCCACCCGCCTCAGCCTCCCAAAGTGCTGGGATTACAGACGTGAGCCACCGAGCCCCGGCCGGATCCCTGCTTTTAATGGGTTCCCTGAGTGACGGCAGAGGCAGGCGTGGAACCCCTCACTGTAGCAAAGTGACAAGTGCTGCAAGGGACCATGAAGGAAGGAGGAACCAGCTGCCAGGAAAGATCAGGAAGCCCCAAGAAATGGTGACAAGCAGCTGAGATCCCACAGTGCGCTGGTGGAGGCACCTGGAGAATGGAGTTCAGACAGAAGTGGCTTCCCCACCCCCCCAGCCTGGCTTGGCGAGGGGAAAGGAGCACAGGGTAGCAGCCAGAACTGAACTCTGCTGCCAGAATGGTGGCGGAAAAACAAGGCTTCTCATCAAGACAAGATCCAGGGGAGGTGGCTGGTGGGTTCCAGAAGAGTCATTGAGCAGGAGTGCAGGGCCAGGACAGAAAAGCGGAAAACTCAAGAAGAACCCAGTGGGGTTCCCCCATCACCACCTGAGGAAGGGGCCTTGTCTGTGGCTTGGGGTACCTGCTTTGCAGGGGGCAGGTGAGCACACAGCTGCCTTTAAAGGACCAGGGACAGGGAAGGCCAGCAGAGGAAGAGGTAAGAACAAGAAGCAAAGGAACTCCTGAAAATCAGAAGCCACCATGGAAAAGTAGGCAAAGGATATGGACAGGTAATTTATAGATTTCCCCAATCAAACAAGCATATTAAGAGATGCCCAGATTTGTAATCAGAGAACTCTATTGTACATTAAGACAATAATGAGGTCTTATCTTAAGGCCACTCGACTGAAAACACTTAGAAACCTGCATATTGATGAGGATGGATGGGAGGAAATAACGGAAGTGCCTTGACCTTCCAGTGCAAAGGTGGTGGCATGTCTGAGGGGCAGCTGTGAAATAAAGCCTGTGTTTACCCTGTGACCCAGTTGTTCTACTCCTGGGAATGGTTCTCAAAGAAATTCTCACCTAAGAGGCAAATACAAGTTCATGGCTTGCAGCTTTGAGATGGTGGCAATTTAAAAGCAATCCAGAAGAACAGATGCGTGAAATGGTTTTAATCCATATCTTGGAGAACCACGCAGCAATGAGAATTAAATGAATTGCACAAAGAGCAAAAGCATTGTGTCCTCAACTAAACACAGTGTTTAAAGAAAATGGTCAAAAAGAATGTAATATATAAAACAACACTATTAATAAGCATTAAAACACCTACAAAAACTCGGCAACACGTATTTCACCAGACCCAAATGAAAGATACACATTACATACGTTAACATTATTGCCTTTGGGAAGAAGGGAAATGGGAGTGGTCCTCAGAAATAAAATAGATAACGTCGATTATTAAAAAGATGAGGGACGGGATCTTTCATGGAGCAATATGGCGTTGAGGAATATGAGTAACTCAGCCTCATGCACCTGAAGAATAAAGAAAAAGATGAAAAAGCATAATGTGTTTGGGAGACCTTGGTGCCGGCAGTCCAAGCGCAGCGTGGGTGGGAAGGTGTAGGGTGAGGCTGCAGGGTAGGCGGGGGTCAGATCTTGCAGGTTGTGGGTGGCAGGTCACAAGGGGCAACTGACATTTGTATGTTGTTGGATGATGCCATCCAATGTGGAGGGTGGACGGGAGTGGGAGCCCAGTTCCAGCACTGATGCCATGATCAAGGTCGGGGTTGGCAAGTTTTCTCCGGCAAGGGCCAGAGAGCCAATGTTTGGCCTAGGACAGTGGCCTGTGAGTCTTGGTGCAGAGTATTGGGTCTGGCTGGTGGCAATTGGAAGAGGAGAGATGGGACCAGGTAGGAATGCTGCCAGGGGATAGAATTGGCCAGACTTGGGTGATGGGAGGAGGTGGTGATTCCCAGGTTTTGGGGAAATAGGATGGTGAGTGATTCAATCAGGTGTCAACCAGGACAGGAAATCCAGGAGGCGAAGTGGGCCTCGAGGGCAGGTGTTCATTTCTAGACTTGCTGCACGTGAACACCTGTGGGCTTCTGAGAGCTGTTCAGTAATGAGCATCCCATAGTCAACGCTGGGGACCAGATTGAGGGTCGGCTGCAAACGCAGTCAGGGAGAGGGGCACACACGTGGCTGGTGCCCACCAGTGTTTGTTCCCACTTCCTCCATCCCAGGCCGGGTGGCTTTGTGCCTGGGGGAGGCTGCCCTACTCCCAGTGGGGAGGCCCTGTTTGATGGGGCCATTGCATTCCCCATGGTCATTGGTTTGGCACTGGGCATATGGCCCATGAGGTCCGATCCAGGTGACTGTCAGGACTCTTTTTCAAAATCCAGGCCCAGGAGGCTGTTTTCCTTCTTTTTTGCTTTTTCTGATTATGGTCGTCTGCGGGTATGAAGCCTGAAATCGCCATTGGGTTGCCCTCTTGCTACCAGGCACGTGTGAAGCCAGTCCCTGAAGGAGGGCAGAGCAGAAGGTGGGATTCCTGTCTGTCTCACCCTTTGGAGGGGTGGAGAGAAGCAGCTGAACTGGTGGGTGCCCGGAAGAGCTTAGAGCCCATCAAAGCTCAGGGCTCCTGCTGGCTCAGGCCTCCCATTTTATTTCTAAATAGGATAGCTACAAAGATTAAAAAAAAAAAAAAAAGCTACACACCTACATACGAACATCACAATTTGCCCACAAGTAAATTCCCTGTGGACTGCAAAATCCTAAAGCAGTTCTGTTGAGTTTCACCCTGGCAATGTAAATTGCTAGCTTGTCTTCACAGGGGCAGGACAAAGGACAGAACTCGAAGTCATCCCTCCGCTCACCTGAGACAGATGTATATCTGGTTGCTTCCTCTGCCCTATTTTTAAATAAAAATGCAGGTTTACTGAGTCAGACTAAGGCCTAAGTGACTATTCCTCTGCGCCACTCCCTCCGGTCATGTAAATTGTGTATTCAGTGAAAGGCTGATCAAAGACACCAAAGAACCTTTTGTTTCTTATCTACCTATGACTGGAAGACCCCCAACTTCGAATTGTCCTGCCTGACGGGAGTGGAGTGAATCACTGTTCATCTTACATATACTGATTGATGTTTCATGTCTCCCTAAGAGTATAAAAGCACTTTTAGGGAGTGTGCCTGGTGCCCCGAACACTTGGGCACATGTCTCCAGGGCCTCCTGAGGCTGTATCATGGGT
>NW_022443724.1:0-3599 GCF_009761245.1 Sapajus apella
CCAGATCTCTCTGCCCTATTCCCTTCAAGACTCAAGGACATATACCCGGAGCTGAGTATGACCTCGCTGAAAGACATTACCTCTTCTCCAGTGAATCCCTACCCAAGTACTGGGGATAAACCACCAGCTCCTCTCCCCAAAGAGGAACAACTCTGCGAGGCTACCCAAGCTTCAGGGCTCCCTTTGGAGTCAGCTGCATCCCTGTTGTGATGCATCACAGCCCCAATTCTTCCTATGCCCAACCCTAATTCTTTCCTTTCCCCACACCCCAAGTGCTGAGCCCAAGTCCACTCCCGAAGAAACATCATTCACACTCATTTCCCTCTGAGTCTGTTTTCTGCGATAGTCAATCTACCATAAATTTTAAGTAACCCTGGCATAATAACAGCAAAAAGTTAATATTGTTATTTTACTTGCACCATAATTTTTTATAGTTTTGCAGTATTTTTTCTCTTAGTGTCATCTAGAGCAAAGAAAATTCTTCAATCAAATGTGTTTATGCCCTAACAAGAGCTGTACTATACAAAATTATTTTTAAATATATAAGACATCTTTAATTTATCCAATATAAATACATGTTTAACATGGCCAAACAATGTTAAGACAAACAGTAAAAAAGAAAATTTGGTTATGGAATAAAATATTTGGCTATTTGAAGCAACGAAATGGCTAAAATGTTAATTGTACTTAATTGGCGTGTAACCTGAGACTGATCCAATATATCAGAAATCAAGTGACTTCTACACTCTGATCAGATTGTAATATCATTTACTAGTCTTTCTTTCTTGTTTTCTTCTCCCTTTATTTGCTCATCTCTTCATCTCTGGAATCTGTTTTTAAGCCTGAAATCCCAGTAGCTGTGCTTTCCTTCCCACTGTTATTTGTCTCTGAAACCTGTCTATCATCCTGGATGTGCCTGCCTCTTTATTAGCTATCGGCTGACTCAAGGCAGCTGCTGCCTAGTCCTGAAGTATCTAGCAGTGTCCAGTATCTGCCTTGGACTACTTGGCCTGGGTAAATTTTATTGCTTCTCAATGGAGAATGCAATGGAGTCACAGCTTACTCCTGGGTTAGGTTCTAACATTAGTCTATCAGGTGAAGAAAAAAGTATAGATCACTGATAGTACTCTTGCAAATCTTATCAGATAAGAAAAAAAGAAATATATCTCAAAAATGCCTCATTGCTGCTTTTTTTTTCCAGCATTTGAATCAATCACTATGAAATGTTTGGTTTTCATTTAAGGTAATACATTATTCAAATCAGTGCTGTGTTTAAATACAAAAGTTCCACTTAGCTTAGCAAGATGCTGCCATTTTAAAAGGCATGAGGGAAAGGCCGTTCCTGTTCATTGAAGGAACTCACTGGAAGATTCCCCTGCATGATTTAAAGGATTACTTTTCCTTGATCTTTTATTTTTTTTGGTTATTATACATGATTCTTTGTAATTTATTTGCCAATAATATTTGTATATTTTTATGGCATACGTGTAATACCTTGATACATTCATGGAATGTATAATGATCAAATCAGGTTATTGATCAGGTATTCAGGATATTCATCACCTCAAATATTTATCATTTATTTTTTCAGGAACATTTCAAATCTTCTAGCTATTTTGAAATACATATTGTTAATTATAGTCGCCCTACTGTGCTATCGAACACAGGTATTTATTTCTTCTAACTAATGTTTGCAACCAATGACTAACCTCTCTTTATCCCCTCCAACACACATAAACCCATCCCAGCTTCTAGTAGCCATCATTCTACACTCTACCTTCAGGAGGTCAGCATTTTTTGGCTCCAACATATGAGTGAGAACATGTGTTACTTGTCAGGGTCTGCCTTATTTCTCTTACTTTAATGGCCTCCAGTTTCATCCATGTTGCTGCAAATGAAAAGATTTTTATTCTCTTATGGCTGAACGGAATTCCCTTGTGCATATATACCAAATTTTCTTTACCATGCATCTGTTGATGGACACGCAAGTTGACCTCATATTCTAGCTATTGTGAACAGTGCTGCAATAAACATGGGGTTGCAGGTCTCCCTTTGATATACTGATTCCCTTTCCTTTGGAGAAATACCCAGGAGTGGGATTTCTGGATCGTATGGTAGTTCCATTTTTAGTTGTTTGAGAACTCTCTATACTGTTTACCTTCATAGCTGTACTAAATTACACTTCCATCAACAGTATGTAAGAGTTCCCTTTTCTCAGCATCCTTGCAAGCATTTATGGTCTTTTTAATAATAGCTCTCCTAGCTGGGGAAGATGACAACCCTGATTATTAGTGATGCTGAGAATATTTTTCATAGACCAGTTGGCCATTTATACTTCAATTCTTATGAATTAAAAACACACATACAATATAACCCAGTCAGTTAGGCATGGATATGATAACTATGAGATCGACTAACCCTGGGAAGTGGCAGTACCTGACCTATGCAAATGCCGTATCTTCCTGAACCCTTCCTCCAGAACTACTTTCATGTGACTAACTCTGTTTCCACTCTTTCATACTCTTTCTGTTTACATATTTTCCCCCACTTTCAAGTTCCCAAGCACTCCATTTTAATCTCATTGCACGACTGATTTTCAGCTTTGCTATTCTATGTGAGCACTGACTCCAAAAGGGACTTCCAATCTGTTTAGCTACTAGATGATGATACAGAATAGAGAAATAAACATAACATTAAATTCATATAACTGTATTAGCCTTTTACAAATCAGATCAGCCATGGCAATGAACTCTCACCATCCATATTTTGGTTCATTAATATTATAAGCAAATCTATTCCTCTGGGCAGATATTAAACATGAGAGAAATTAACAAAGCTGCACTAATACAATCACAACGTCAATAATTTATAGTCTGGGAAAAGGAACTGGTAAACCACATTTTAATTATATAGGTTCATCATGACACATTACTTTTGTGACATTTTAAAATTTGTTCACAAAATACTTAATCCAGACAAGAAGGTTGTAATAAATCATAACCAGATACATTATACCAGCATACTTTTCTTTCAGTGTATTTCTCCCTAGCCTACTGTACATTTGTAAGAATATCCCTGGGGTCAGATATATTCAAACTCATTCATTTACCAAGCTGTACAAGTCTTTTTAAATATGTTACTTTAATATGTTACCAATGAGAGAACAAGTTAGTCAGTAAACAAATAAATGACTGAAAATATTACTGTGTATTCATGGATTTCATATTTGCTTCCAGGTTGCAATGCATGGAAAGGTAGAGAGTAACTTAGAATTAAAACCTGTTAAATTCAGGAACATGCTGGTTAATTTTAAAAGTTGGAACAGCTATAAAGATGTAAAACCATGTTTCATTTGGGAAAAATGAAAGTTCCTAATAAGATTATTAAAAATGTGAAGATGAATTTCTATCACTTGTGTTTTGACAGATCTTAAATCCATTACTGTCAATGTGCTTTCTTTTGGCAACAGTTCTAGTGATGAATCTAGGTTTAAACACATAAGACATGATCAACCCTTTGACATTCTGGCCATCATGTTTCTTTACCAAGTTGGACACTTGAAAAAAAATGCTACTTAACCAGTTGTCTATGTTTAAAAA
>NW_022443725.1:0-3599 GCF_009761245.1 Sapajus apella
CCTCACTGCAACCTCTGCCTCCCAGTTTCAACCGATTATCCTGCCTCAGCCTCCAGAGTAGCTGGGATTACAGGTGTGAACCACTATGCCCAGCTAACTTTTGTATTTTTAGTAGAGAAAGGGTTTCACTATGTTGGCCAGGATAGTCTAGAACTCCTGGGCTCATGATCCACCATCCTTGGCCTACCAAAGTGCCGAGATTACAGGCAGGCGTGAGTCCCCGCAACGGGCCTGAGCTTTAGTACTGAGAGGAGCAGCTCTCAAACTGCGGTTCCCAGAGGGGTGGCAGCAGAAGCATCATCACGTGGAAGCTTGCCAGGAATGCACAGTCTCAGGCCCCAGGCCCAGATTTGCTGCCTCCGAAACTCTTAGGTTGGGGGCCCACAATCTTAACAACCCCACCCCAGGTGATTCTGATGCACACTCAAATTTAAGAACCACTGAGCTGGGTGCAATAGCTCACACCTATAATCCCAGCACTTTGGGAGGCTGAGGCATATTGATCACCTGAGAACAGGAGATTGAGACCATCCTGGCCAATATGGTGAAACCTGGTCTCTAGTAAAAATACAAAACATTAGCTAGGTGTGGTGGCAGCTGCCTGTAATCTTGGCTACTAGAGAGGCTGAGGCAAGAGAATTGCTTGAATCTGGTGTAGGTTGCAGTTAGCCAAGATTTCTCCACTGCACTCCAGCCTGGGAGACAGAGCAAGTCTCCATCTTGGAAAAAGCAATTAAGAATAATTGACTTAAAGATATGAAGATCTCTACTCCATCTTTACAAAAAAAGAAAGAAAAACAGACGATGGACATTCTCCTGGCAATGAAAATTTTCTAAAATTAGATTGTGCTGATGGCTGTGCAATTAGACAAGTTGACTAAAAATCATTGAAAGGTATGCTTGAAATGTATAACCTCACCTTATGTAAATTATGTCAATGAAGCACTCATATAACGTTTGACCTGTAGGGGGCAGCAGAGACCACAAGTTCTATTCAGAACAGCTCCTCCCTGCCTTGGGGGACTCCCTGGGATAAAGCCATCCCTTTCACTTAGGAATGAGGTGACTGGAATGAAGAATTGGCCAGCTGAGAATTTCCCCTCAACAGCCTAAAATGCCTGTTAAACAACTGTGGCCAAGCTTGGCTCTAAATGTATACCAATTGCCTGGGCGGGCGGGTCTCTTGAACCACAGAACCAGGAGAAGCCACATCCCCCTCCAAGTCTGGAAGAGATGCTTCTCTCCATCTCTCTTTTTTTAGATGGAGTCTCCCTCTGTCACCCAGGCTGGGGTGTGGTGGTGCAATCTTTGCTCACTGCAACCTCCACCTCCCAGGTTCAAGCGATTCTCCCACCTCAGCCTCCCAAGGAGCCTGGATTACAGACATACACCACCACGGCTGGCTAATTTTTGTATTTTAGATGGGGTTTCACCATGTTGACCAGGTTGGTCTTGAACTTCCAACCTCAGGTGATCTGTCCACCTCAGCCTCCCAAAGTTCTGGGATTACAGGAATGAGCCACTGAACCCAGATGGAAGGGATGGTTCTCACAGGGTAAAATGTAAACTAGGATCCATAGCTTGACCTTCAAAAGACCCCAATCCTTCCAGGCACGGTGGCTCGTGCCTCTAATCCCAGCACTTTGGGAGGCCAAGGCAGGCAGATCATGAGGTCAGGAGTTCGAGACCAGCCTGACCAATATTGTAAAACCCCATCTCTACTAAAAATACAAAAAATTAGCCAGCTGTGGTGGCAGCCACCTGTAATCCCAGCTACTCTGGAGGCTGAGGTAGGAGAATCACTTGAACCCAGGAGGTGGAGGTTGTGGTAAGTGAAGATTGTGTGACTGCACTCCAGCCTGGGTGACAAAGTAAGACTCCATCTCAAAAAAAAAAAAAAAAAATTCTTTCCTTTCTTCTTCCCTTCCTTCCTGCCTGCCTGCCTGCCTTCATCTTTTTTTTTTTGTAGAGATGTGGTCTTGCTATGTTGCCCAGGCTGGTCTCAAACTCCTGGGCTCAAGCGAGCCTCCTGCCACAGTCTCCAGGGTAGCTGGGACTGCAGGTGTGAGCTACCATGCCTGGCCTTGATGGGAACAAGTGCCCAGAGGAAGTGCAGGGCCCCATCAGGCCCAGGCATGCCACAGGGGCAGAGCCAGTGTACACCCTCCCAACTGAGGAATCCAAGGAAAACACCAAAAAGCATGCAGATGGATAGGTTAAAGTACCACCCCCTCAGTCATCTCCTAGCAATAATTTATGGAGCATGTCCGGGATAGACAAGGAAGAATGAAACAAGAAAATATCACAGGGTGGTGGGGTGATTAGGAAAACTCAGGAGAGATGGATTGATTTAAATCCCAGAAGTGTTGGCTGGGCAAAGTGGCTCACACCTGTAATCCCAGCACTTTGGGAGGCCGAGGCAGGTGGATCACCTGAGGTCAGGAGTTTGAGACCAGCCTGGCCAACATGGCAAAACTCCATCTCTACTAAAAAAAATACAAAAATTAGCCGGGCTTGGTGGCGAGCACCTGTAATCCCAGCTACTCAGGAGGCTGAGGCAGGAGAATTGCTTGAATCCAGGAGACGGAGGTTGCTGTGAGCTGAGATCTCACTGCTGTATTCCAGTTTTGGTGAAAGTGCAAGACCCTGTCTCAAGAAATAAAACTAAAAATAAATAAATAAATAAGAGGAGCATCACTAAATTTTTTTTTTTAGACAGAGTCTCGCTCTGTTGCCCAGGCTGCAGTGCAGTGACGGGATCTAGGCTCGACCTTTGCCTCCTGAGTTCAAGCGATTTTCTGCCTCAGCTTCCCAAGTAGCTGGGATTACAGGCACCTGCCATCACACCCTGGGTTTTTTTTTTTTTTTTTTTTTTTTTGTATTTTTAGTAGAGATGAGATTTCACCATTTTGGCCAGGCTGGTCTTGAACTCCTGACCTCCTGATCCGCTCACCTCTGCCTCCCAAAGTGCTGGAGTTACAGACACGAGCCACTGCACCCAGCCAAGAAGACATTTGTCAATTGAGTTCTGAATGACAGAAGGTGTTTGATTGAAGGGGGGCTAAAGAAAGACTCAAATGCCTAGGAATTTGAAATCAGCTTGTGCAATATAGGGAGACCTTGTCTCTACAGAAACAAACAACCAACCAAAAATTAGCTGGGCGTGGTGGCAGAGGACTCTGGTGCCAGTTACTCAGGAGGCTGAGGCCAGAGAATCACTAGGGCTCGAGAGGTTGAGGCTGCCGTGAGTTGTGATCACCCCACTGTATTCAGCCTGTGAGTCTGAGACCCTGTTCAAAAAAACACACACACAAAAATAGAGGCCTGAACATGAATAATTATTCATGAGTGACCCTATGTTGAACCAACAAAGTTGCCCGCAGATCCTGAACCATCAGAAACTGTAAGATAATAAATGTTGATTGTTTCAACAATTCATGTAAATGGCCCACCAAGTTTAGGGGCAATTTGGGACACAGCAATAGCTAACTAGTATCTCTAGATTTCTTTTTTTTTTTTCTTTGAGTTGGATTCTTGCTCTGTGGCCAGGCTGGAGTGCAGTGGCATGATCTAGGCTCACTGCAACCTCCACCTCCTGA
>NW_022443726.1:0-3618 GCF_009761245.1 Sapajus apella
GTCAGAGCCAGAGAGGCCACAGTGCCCCCAGGTCACCATACTGTGGTATCCTTCCCCCAAGGTTGCCCAGGGAAAGCCTGGAATCTGCCCTGGTGCCTGGTTTCCTAGTGCCCATACACAAACACAATAATCCCTGCGTTCTCCTCACTTCCCCTGGAATCGGGTCTGTGCTGCTTGCCATGGCCGACCCCGCCACCTGTGGGTGCTCCCCCAAAGCCCTCCCCACCACTGCAGGCCCAGTGCCAGAGCTGGAGGATGAAGGAGCAGATGTCAGGCCTGGAGAGACCCAAGTCCTCAAGTCTTCTGCTTTCAAGAGTCACAGCTTCCCTTGGCACAGAGGGTAGAGGTCATAGGAAGCTAGAGACCCCTGATTTGTCTGTGTCATGGGCCCAAAATGTGAAGACCTGGACATTGTAGGCTGAGAAGCAAAAGACTCCAGTGCTCCCAGGGCTTCTGGCCTCACTGCCTGTGCTGACAGAGGAGGGCCAGTGCTTAGTCCCCTGGGCGCTTGGCCCAAGAATTCGCCAAACATGAAATCTCTTGGAAGGCTCAAACTTGTTCTTAAACATTTGTGCAAATTCGGCACACTATTTCCCATTCTATCAGCATGATTTTTGGCTTGTTACATATATTTAAGGCATAAAACATGATATTTTGATGTACATATACATAGTAACACGATTACTACACTCAAGCACACTGGTATATCCATTATCTCACATAATTACTTCTTTTTTCTTTTGTGGCAAGAGCATTTAAAATCTACTGTTTGTGCAAATTTCTAATACATCTTGTTTTAGCGATTTTTAAAATCACATCCATTTCTCTAAAATATCCAAGAGAAATTGTTAGAGTTGTGTAATGTGTCTTTCTAAAAATCATGTAGGGCTTAGGGACAGGGGCTCAGAGCCAGCCTACCTCAGTTCAAATCTGGATTGCACTCTGTGCTATCTCTGAGACTTTAGGCAAATTTCCTCACTGGTCAGGCACCCACGTTCTTCATCAGTAAAATAGGGATAATAATCGCATCTCCCTTCCAATATTGAGAGGTAAGTCATATAAAGCACTAAGAACAGAGTTTTCACATAGTTAAGCACTCCAGGTTAGCTACAGAATTATAATAAATAATAGATTTATAATAATCTATCTCAATAGATTCATTGTATTCATAGGTTTATAAGATTCATTATAATAAATCATAAACAATCAGTAACGTTTAGCGATTATTATTACTGTGTTTGTTCTGTGACATCTTGTGTTGCATTAGAGGAGCACAAACACGAAATAAGCTCCCTGGACCTATGGGGACCAAGACAGAGTCTCCCTTCTTAATCTCATTTCCCACACTTCTTTAAACTGCACAGTATCTTTCTGTCTTCCAGACCCTCTTGAATTTTGATTCTTCTGTATGCAGGGGTTAGGGAGGTGCACCAAAACCTGGGATAAGGGTACCGTAGACATGGCTCTATTCACATTGAGCTGAGGGTTCTGTCACCAGTACATGAAAGTCTGTCTGGGCAAGGAAGATCTCATGAGGCATGTGAGGATGACAGTCAGCCTGGCAGCAGCCACACCTACCCAGAGTCATTGAGAGTGTCATGATTCCTCCCCAGGAACCAGACGTCGCCCTCTTCACCCGCAGTTGGGCTGTCCCTGGTGTAGTAGATGTGCCCACATTCTATTTCGGCTGTCTTCTCTGGGTTACCCTGCAAAGAGAAGAGAGCTCCTTTGTGGAAGGCACTGAATTTAGAGGTGATGAGCCACAACCTGGGTTCCATTCTGGGTTTGATTTCTGCCTCTGGTTCTGCCTGGTACCTGGGCATATCTTGCCATCTCTCTCTGAGTATATTTTCATTACATGAAGGGACAGGATGCATGGTACTGTTCTGAGTGGTTGTGACTAAACCAATTTCAATTACAAATTTAAAAAGTATCAATTTGCTTTTGTGTGACACTCTACCAGAATAAAATTTCTACTATAGTGTGAACCTTGCTCCCTGCTATACGCTCAGCATTCACACTGTCTGGACAGATGAGAGGCATCAATAAACATTAGATGAGTGACTTTTCTTCCCTAAATACTATCTCATTTGATCCTCACAAAAAGCCTATGAGGCTGGTGTTTTTTTTAAGTTAACTTTTCGGTTTAAGATAATTGTGGACTTGCATGCAGTTATAAAAAATAATGCAGACTGATGCCCCCCTATACTTTTTACTAGTTTTCCATAGTGGCAACACCTTGCAAACTATAGTTTAGTATCTTGGCCAGCATTCTGACGTTAATACAATCCACCAGTCGTCAGATCTCCCATTTCACTCGTACTTATGTATGTATTGATTTTTATGTAGTTTGATCACATATGCAGGGTCGTGCATTCACCACCACATCGGAAGATCTCTCACGTTGCTCTTTTATATTAACATCCACCTCCTTCTTCCCGTTTCCTCTCTTCTCCCCATCCCTAGCCCCGTGCTAACAACTAATCTGTTCTGTATTTTCAGAATTTTGTTGTTTCAAGCATGTAATAGAAATTGCATAGTATACAACTGTTTGAGACTGTTGTTATTTTTTCAGCATAATACTCTAGAGACTCATCCAAGTTGTGTGCATCAATGGTTTGATCCCATTTATTTATATATGAAACTGAGTCTCCGTCACCCAGACTGGAGTGCAGTTGCTTGATCTTGGCTCCCTACAACCTCCACCTCTTGGGTTCAAGTAATTCTCTGCCTCAGCGTCCTGAGTAGCTGGAATTACAGGCACCTGCCATCAAGCCTGACTAATTTTTGTATTTTTAGTAGAGACAAGGTTTCACCATTTCGGCCAGGCTGGTCTTGATCTCCTGACCTCATGATCCACCTGTCTCAGCCTCCCAAAGTGCTGGGAGTACAGGCGTGAGCCACCATGCCCAGCCCTAGTGGGCTGGAACAGTATTTTTATTTTATTTTATTGTGGAACAGTATTCCATGTTGTGGGTGTAGCTCAGTTTTTGTTTAACTATTTACCTATTAAAAGGCATCTGGGTCGCCTCCAGGTTTTGGCTATTTTGAGTAAAGTTGCTACATACATTTGCTTACATGGTTTTGTTGAAGACCATACATGGCACTTTTTTAAGTTCATTTTAAGTAAAAATACAAAAAACAAAACAAAAAAAACACTTATGCTCAGAGACGTGTATCCACTTGTTCAAAGTCACTTACGGTTGGTATTTAAATTTGGTTTTTGCTTCACAACCTATTCACTTGACCCCTAAGCAATATCTCTTGTGGAACACAAAATGGTTTTAAGAGCTATCTGAAAAATCATTTTAAAAACATTGAATCACATCCCTGTTTTGATTCACTTCTGATTGTTCTGAGTGTATCAGGTTGATTCTTAGTTTAGTGCTGACATGCTTTGAACTCTCTGGAAGTCCCATGAAGAAGACACACTTCAGAACCAGAGCTTTCAGTGGACATAGGATTTAGGTAGTATATGAGAAATTGGTTTTAAACCTGTAGTTATGATTATAATTGCCTTCTGTTTATGGCAAATAATAATGTTTTCCACTTGTGATGCTAGATCAAGATAAATGCCTTTATGGACTGAGTTGACAGGCACAAGATTATATCAATATA
>NW_022443727.1:0-3598 GCF_009761245.1 Sapajus apella
ATATGAATTTTTCATTTTATTTATTCACCTTTCACCTTTCCTGCGCAGTGGGTGATACAAATTTTCTTTTGCTAATTTGAATATCAATTATTATATATGCATAAAACTTTCTTTTGCTAATTTAAATATCAAGCATTACATATCAAGTATTATATATGTGTGTATACACGTATACACACATATAGATATATGATATTAATATGAAATTAAACATATATTTCTGTTGCAGCTATATTATCTTTCTGGGAAAAAAGAATTACTTAGAATTTTCTATGACTCCTCCTCTGCTACCCATGACTTTGTAGTGTTCTGTAAGACTGTTGGTATGGGTGTAATGAACCCAAATTGATTAGAGGGTAGTTGTGACTTCAAGTTTAGAAAACCTTTACTATGTCTCCTGGTGGAAGCATATTCCTGAGGGTTTTTCTCCTTTTTTTTTTAATCAGTGTCTTTTGTAACCAGTGGACAATTAAATAGCGTCAATTTGTAGATCAAGCTGGAGATAGAAAACCTGGGCCATTATGCTCAGGGTTAGCCTCCACCCATACCACCATGGCCATGCTAATAGTGGTGTGTGTAGAGGCTGACAATTGTAGGAAGAACAGCTGGACTGTTAATTGTTGAGAGCTTCTTCTGATTTCTGTAGGCTTGGTGGTAATACCCATTAGTCCATCTACATATCTGTTTCCCAGGCTCTTTGTTCCCAGCCTTAAATTGGGTTCATTATAGATTCCTTAAGAGTTATCCAATTTGTGGTCTCATGTTTGTGCATATCTGTAACTCAGATAATTACTGCTGCCGTACAAAATAAATAATCAAGTGTACTACTCCAACTTCAGGTTCCTGGTAAAGTATTTCTGACTCCTGGGACAATTTATATGCCATTGCTAATATGACAATAGCATGGTAATAATTTATTTGTACATAATACCAACATACTGTGTAATATATTTGTGAGCTAGACCTGACATGTTTTTCCTTGTTTATCAATGTGATGCAAGAAGACAGTTTTCGGCGCAAATGTAATAGGTACCAAAAGAGGCTGAACTTTTTTCACCATGTAAGAAAGAACTGCACCATTGTCTGAATGTCTGGCTCTAGTTATCGCTCAATATGAAGACCCTTGCTTGCACAGCGTTTTCATGCTCAGGACCTCGGAATCTACTTGATCTTATAACAGGAACTTTTCTTATTGTTGTTTTAACATAAAGTAGTTTTCTGCTGCAGAAGACCTTGATCCAGAACCCAAGGTGTGAGCTCTGGGATTTTCTAGTTGGGAATTACCAGATATCTTACAAATATATTACATAGACACATTACATATATTTCTTATCAGATATATTACATAGAATTCTTATTAATCATGAATACCTATACCAGTATGATATTTACTGGGTCACATGGTCAAAGTGTCAATTTGCTACAGCACTCTTGCATGCTCTGGATCCCATTTTAAACTCAAAATTTTCAAATTTTTTTCAATCACCAATGAAAATGGTTTTAAAAAATTGTTGTTCTTTACAGAATATGATGTTATAAACTCCAAAGATGTATACTACATGTTGTATCTCTTTCTAAGTGGTGGGAGGTAAAAACTGTATACCCCAATGGTGGTGGACATTCTAGACTGCTCTGTGCTGCTGGACTCCTAAACACTCTACACAGAAGGGAAACCCTGAAATTCCATTGAGATCTATGCCATCATCAGACATGCATTCATCTTACTTGACCATCTAGGACACCTATTTTTTATTTTCAATATGTTGAATTAGCATAATATTGCTAGTATAATTAAAATTTGGCTAACCTATTTCATTCTTTTATTTGTAGGGTGGGGGAGGTTAAATCAGGTAAGAAGACCAACAGTCTCCATACTGCTTCTATTAATCATTGTGTCTTTATTATTTAAGTGCTACAGCATTCTTCCATCAGAGGTCATAGTGATGATTTTGTATATCATGAGTTATCACTACTCTCACTTATTAATGGCATGGGGACATTGTTGCCATCTGTATATTATACATTTCCTACATTTCATTCTTTAGGTCAGTTTTGTAGCGACATTTGTGGTCCAACGTAACCTCCCCAAAAGCAGCACCTGAGACAAAGATCTGCAAGGAGGCCATTTATTTGGGAAGTGATTCCAGGGAGTAAAATTCCAAAGTAGTGGAACAGGAATGGAGAAAGAAAGCAATACAAGAATGCATTGGTCGTCTACTCTGTGCTATGGACAACTAAAGTTGGAACTCCCAAAACATTCTAAAAAACCTTACAGAACGTGTTTCATAACTAAGTATCTGGGGAATCAAAGGGGTTAACGTTGATTTCTTGGCTCCCAATCTCCACTAGATGAGGTTAATACAATGAGCACTAACCTCCCACATTTCAAGGTTGAATATGGGTGAGTACCCTGTGAGTTTCCTCCAGGCATTCCATGCTACAGAATCTGAGAAGCCCTGAAGAGAAGTAAAACATCTGTGGTGCAGGCTCAGGGTGAAGCATTGTTTGACACTGTACTGAGATGGCTGAAACCTAATCAGGACTTCTGAGTTTGGTACAGAGCCTGGTACAGTGGTACAGAGCTTGGTACAATTTGAGTGTTATTTTGCCAATAACAAGAAGATATGTTTTTTTAAAAAGAAATTGCTACTGATCTTTTATGTTTTCTACTTTTATTATAAATTTTATCTTCTTTTTCTCTAAGTTTTTGAGGATTTCTTAGGTTTACTTCTTCACAAATTTACTTTTGAGGGTGGTATGTACACTGCTTTTAACTGCTTCTATCATGCCTTGCATTACTCTCCACTTTGTCCCAGGTGATTTCCTTCTTCTGATTATCTCTGCATGATTAGATACAAAAGTATCTAAGGATGCTTTTAACTGCCTCTAAAAGTATCTGACCATGCTTTTAACTGCCTCTAAAAGTATGTAAGGATGCTTTTAACTGCCTCTAAAAGTATCTGTGTTTTTAACTGCCTCAAAAAGTATCTAAACATGCTTTTAACTGCCTCCTTAGCCTTGTATTACTCTCCATTTTGTCTCAGATGATTTCATTCTTATTATCTCTGCATGCTTAGATACAAAAGTAAGTAGCTTATATTTGATTAGAATATAAGTGAGAAATTTTCTAAAATATTCCGCACTGCATTCTTTATTTGAGTTATATGACAATTTCCCATCGTTTGCATTGCAGCATCTTTTATTTTTGATTTGTGTCGGTATGTAATGCATGTATGTATTCACAGGGTAAATGAGACGTTACACAGGCATGCAATGTGAAATAATCACATCATGGAGAATGGGGTATACATCCCCTCAACCATTTATTCTTTGTATTGTGAACAATTGAACTTCACCCTTTATTTTAAAATGTACAATTAAGTTATTATTGAGTATACTCACCCTGTTGTACTATCAATTATTAGGTCTTATTCATTCTTTCTAACTTTATTTTTACACACTAGCCATCCTACGTTCCCCTCATCTTCCTGCCTACTATTCTTCCAAACCTCTGGTAACCATCCTTCTACTTTTTCACGTCCATGAGTTCATTATAGCATATTTTTAAATTCTTACAATGTTTGCAGAAATAATTTCT
>NW_022443728.1:0-3598 GCF_009761245.1 Sapajus apella
CCCCACCTTCTCTCCCCTATTTCCCCCCAACTGACCCCAGTGTGTAGTGCTCCCCTCCCTGTGTCCATGTGTTCTCATTGTTCAACACCCACCTATGAGTGAGAACATGTGGTGTTTGATCTTCTGCTCTTCTGTCAGTTTGCTGAGAATGATGGTTTCCAGGTTCATCCATGTCCCTACAAAGGACACAAACTCATCATATTTAAATTTAAATAAATTAGTATTTACATTAAATTTAGAAGTAGACCAAATATTTCAATTTAGATAAAAATATTATAATAGAATTTTTAAATTATATGTTATAATAGACACACCTAAAGCAAATATATACAAAAAGTTGAAAGTAAAAGAATAATAAATGTTATGCTATGAAACTCTAACCCAAAACATAGTGTAATTATATCAACATAAAACACAGTAGACGTGAAAGAAAAAAGCATTGCTAGAGATGAAATAGTCCATTTCTTAATGATAAAAGTTCAATTTACCACTATCATTTGCTTTTAAATATATACACACATTATTATATAGCCTCATGATATTAAATTAAAAATTTATAATACTACAAGAAAAAATAGACAAATCTACAACCATCATGGAAAATTCTAACAGACCAGTAAATGTTAATACAGACAACATATCAGTAAGAACTTAGATAATTTGAACGTATGGTTAACAAAATTTGACCTAACTCACAGACGCAGAGCATTTTCTTTTCAAGCCATATAGTTCATTTTGAAGCACATATAAATCACATCCTTTTTGAGCACATATAATTCACTCATAAAAATTGACTTTCTTCTGAACCATAAAGCAAGTTTCAATAAATTTTGAAAGACTGACATCTACAGTGTCTTCTCTGATTAATAAGGTAAAATGGATTTTAAAATTTATAGAAAAATTTTTACATTGAAAATTAATCAGTGTACCCCAAACTGTTTACAGATTCAATGAAATCCCAAAAAAAAATTCTAGCAGGCAATGAAGTGGAGCATGTGTTTTTGTTTTTTGGGGAATTTTTATCAAGTATCTTCAGAGAAGATTATTTCCTTCTTTATCTTCAAAAACTAGAAAGGAAGGTCAAAGAAAAGACAGTAGCTGGCCAGGCATGGTGGTTCATGCCTGTAAATCCAGCACTTTGAGAGGCTGAGGTGGGCAGATCACCAGAGGTCAGGTGTTTGAGACCAGTCTGACCAACATGGCAAAACCTTCATCTCGACTAAAAATACAAAAAGTAGCCAGATGTGGTCACACATGCCTGTAATCCCAGCTACTCAGGAGGCTGGGACAGGAGAATTGCTTAAACCCAGGAGGCAGAGGTTGCAGTGAGCTGATATCATGCTCTTACACTCTAGCATGGGCAGCAAGAGTGAAACTCTGTCTCTAAAGAAAAAAGAAAAGATAGTAGCTTATGTTCATGGCAAGCACCTCTCATCACAGTCCAGTGCCAAAGAAAAATTCTGGCATTTTCTACATTGGCTACTGCCTCATCTGAAATCAGCACATTCCATGGAGGAAGGAATCCTGCTTTGTTGCATCTTCTATCCTAAGCTTTCATGTTGGTGAATGAGTAACTATAGCATTTGTACAAGGGTCCCTAAGACTCCTGCACCAGTTGACCAAGCCCAGGCACATAACTGAATCTGTGGATTCTGGGGCCTTGTTGTGAAAAACACTTGCAATACACATAGAAAGAAAGGCAAAAAAATAAATTTCCACTTGTCTCTGAAAAAAAAATTCTAGCGGGCTTTTGCTCTATTTTATTTTGTTTTGTAGACTTCAACAAGCTGATGCTAAATTTATGTGGAAATAATGAAGGCCAAAAGTATTTTGATATCAAGATTTACATAAAACTACACTAATTAGAACAATATGACACTGACACAAGAATGATAAAGATACCTTTGAAATAGAACAAAGATCCAAGAGACATTCATGTATGGACAGCTGATTTACAACAAAGATGGCACTGCTAAACAGCACAGAAAGGATGATCATTTCAACATCTGGTGCTGAGACAATTGGGTGCCCATGTGAAGAAAAAAATAAAACTTGACCCTTACCTCACACTATATACAAAAATATGAAAGGCAAATTATATAGCTTCTAAAAGAATACATTAGAAAATATATTTATGACCTTCAGAGAGAGAAAGACTTTTTAAACAAAACAGAAAAAAACATGAAAGAAATGGTTGATAAACCATTCTACATTAAATTAGTCTACATGAAAGATCATGAAAGAAAGAGTTGATATATTGCACTACATTAAAGTTCAAAACTTCCATTTTTTTAAGACATCATAAGAGTCTCAAGTCCACAACAAATCAATGAGAGAAAGTCAGTGCAATAGTCATGTTGGCAGCAGACTTAAAACAAGTGCTTCACAATAGAGGATATCTAAATGGCTAGAAAATATGAAAGGTGTTCAACATAATTACTAAAAATGGAATAGAAATTGAAGCCATTGTGAGATACTACAGTAACCAATAAGAATGGCTGGAATGAATGGATGGATAAAAGATTTATCCTATTTTATTTACTATTTTAAATATTATCTATTGTTATTTGAAAGTATTTGAAAGAATGTGGAACAGTGGGAACTCTAACACTAATTAGTAGGAGTAATGTCAGTAGAAATAATATGAAAAACAATTTATAACTATCTTTTAAAATGGAAGATATGTATGCTTTTTGACCTACTATTTCCACTTACAGATATATAACTAACAATAATGTATGTACGTGTGATTCAAGTGACATGTTCAAGGTTGTTTATGGCAACATTATTCATAATATCAAAAAACTGGAAATAGCACAAATGTCAACCAACAAATGGAAAATGATAAATTACAGTAGATTCATACAATGAAATTCTCAAATTCTTTATTTTCTTTTTAGAAACAGGTTTTTGCCAGGCTGCCCAAGCTGGTCTCAAACTCCTGAGCTCAAGGAATCCATCCACCTGGCCTCCCAAAGTGCTGAGATTACAGATGTGAGCCACCATGCCTGGCCACATATGAGCGACCACACCCAGTCAGATCCAGCCTGGCCACCATGGTGAAACCCCATCTCTACTAAAAATATAAAAATTAGCCGGTCGTGGTGGCACATGCCTGTAATCCCAGCTACTCAGGAGGCTGAGGCAGGAGAATCACTTGAAACCGGGAGGTGGAGGCTGTAGTGAGACAAGATATCAACATTGCACTCCAGCCTGGGTGACAGAATGAGACTCTGTCTCAAAAGAAAAAAAAAAGCAAAGATATGATTACAATATTAGTGAGGATATTAGTTAACTTTAGGAGGCATACAGGGGGAATGACTGAAAGGAAGTGTGGAAGGGCACTTCCCAGAGGGTTACAATACTATATCTTGACCTGCATGGATTCCGTGGGTGTTTAGTTTGTAACAAATCATTAAGCTATATTTTTGTTTTGTGGACTATTCTGTATGCATGCTATATTTTAGAGTTTAAAAGTATTTTTAAATTACTTTCTACATTAGAACTGAAATTAAAATTCAAAAGCATATATATATATATATATATATATATATGTGAGATTGCAATGATGTGCTTGAAATGAGGAAAAAAATATTGA
>NW_022443729.1:0-936 GCF_009761245.1 Sapajus apella
AGTTAAACAGATTTGTGAATGTAGCAATTCAGAAACACTTTCTTTGGATAATCTGGAGAGAGATATTTCCAGCCATATACAGGCGCATTAGAATTAGCGATAAGGTCGAATCAAAACCACAGGACAAACGAATGTTTCAAACTTCTCTGCTGTGTGTTCGTTCACCTTAGGAAGTTGCATCTATCATTAGATTCAACGAGTTAGAAACCCGTTTCTTCTAAAAGCTACGTTTGGATATTCCTGTGTGATTGGGAGTATAGGATGTAATGAGAAATATCTGGCTCTAAAAAAACAAGGAGCTATGTAGCAGAATGATTGTCAAGGCATATTTTCAACTTAGAGAGTTAAACAGATGTGTGAATGTAGCAGTTCAGAAACCCTTTCTTTGTAGAATCTGGAAGAGATATTTCCAGCCATACACACGCTCATAAAATTTTTGGTAAGAGCGCGTCTAAACTACAGGAGAAACGCCTGTTTTAAACTTCTCCTGTGTGTTCATTCACCTTGCTAAGTTGCATCTATGATTAGATTCAGCGAGTGAGAAACACGTTTCGTCTAACAGTTGAGTCTGGATATTCCAATGTCAATGGGAGTATAGGATGCAATGAGAAATATCTGGCTCTAAAACAAAAACGGGGATATGTAGCAGAATGATTGTCAAGGTTTATATTCTACTTACAGAATTAAACAGATGTGTGAATGTAGCAGTTGAGAAACCCTTTCTTTAGAGATTCTGGAAACAGATATTTCCATCATATACAGGCTCCTAAGAATTTGCGGTAACATCGCGTCCAAACCACAGGAGAAACGACTTATTCTAACTTGTCCTCTGTGTGTTCGTTCAACGTAGGAAGTTGCATCAATGTTTACATTCAGCGAGTTAGAAACACGTTTCTTCTAAAAGCTGCGTTTGCATATTCCTGAGTGAAAGGGAGT
>NW_022443729.1:1036-3597 GCF_009761245.1 Sapajus apella
GAATCTGGAAAGAGATATTTGCAGCCATAAACAGGCTCATAAGAATTTGCGGTAAGATCGCGTCTAAAGCTCAGGGGAAACAACTCTTTCAAACTGCTCTTCTGTGTGTTCGTTCACATTAGGAAGTGGCATCTATGTTTACATTCAGCGAGTTAGAACCACGTTCCTTCTAACAGCTGCGTTTTGATATTCCTCAGTGAATGGGAGTTTCGCGTGTAATGAGAAATATCTGGCTCTAAAACCAAAACGGAGCTATGTAGCAGAATGATTCTCCACGTGTATACTCAACTTACAGAGTCAGAAAGACGAGTGAATGTAGCAGTTCAGAAACCCTTTCTTTGGAGAATCGGGAAAGAGATATTTCCAGCCATATACAGGATCATAAGAATTACCGGTAAGATCGCGTCCAAACCACAGGAGAAACGTCTGTTGCAAACTTCTCTGCTGTGTGTTCGTTCACCTTAGGAAGTTGCATCTATGATTAGATTCAGTGGGTTAGAAACACGTTTCTTCTAAAACCTGCGTTTGGATATTCCTGAGTCATGGGAGTATATGAGGTAATGAGAAATATCTGTCTCTAAAACAGAAACGGATCTATGAAGCAGAATGATTGTCAAGGTGTATGTTCAACTTAAAGAGTTAAACAGATATGTGAATGTAGCAGTTCAGAAATCCTTTCTTTGGAGAATCTGGAAAGAGATATTTCCAGCCCTATAAATGCTCATAAGAATTAGCGATAAGATCGAATCTAAACCATATCAGAAACGTCTGATTTAAACTTCTCTGCTGTGTGTTCGTTGACCTTAGGAAGTTGCATCTATGTTTAGATGCAGCGAGTTAGAAACACGTTTCTTCTTTTTGATGGCTGCATAATATTCCGTGGTGCATATGTCCCGCATTTTCCCTATCCAGTCTATCGTTGATGGGCACTTGTGTTGGTTCCAGGTCTTTGCTATTGTAAACAGTGCTGCAATGAACATTCGTGTGCACGTGTCCTTATAGTAGAACGATTTGTAATCCTTTGGATATATACCCAGTAATGGGATTGCTGGGTCAAATGGACTTTCTATTTCTATGTCCTTGTGGAATCGCCACACTGTCTTCCACAATGGTTGAACTAATTTACACTCCCACCAACAGTGTAAAAGTGTTCCTATTTCTCCACATCCTCTCCAGCATCTGTTGTCTCCAGATTTTTTAATGATCGCCATTCTAACTGGCGTGAGATGGTATCTCAATGTAGTTCTGATTTGCATTTCTCTGATGACCAGTGACGATGAGCATTTTTTCATATGTTTGTTGGCCACACGTATGTCTTCTTTTGTAAAGTGTCTGTTCATATCCTTTGCCCACTTTTGAATGGGCTTGTTAGTTTTTTTCTTGTAAATCTGTTTTAGTTCTTTGTAAATTTTGGATATCAGCCCTTTGTCATCAAAAACGATGAGTTAGGGTCCTTTGTAGGTACATGGATGAACCTGGAAACCATCATTCTCATCAAACTGACAGAAGAGCAGAAGATCAAACAGCGCATGTCCTCACTCACAGGCGGGTGTTGAACATTGAAAACACATGGACACAGGGAGGGGAGCACTACTCACTGGGGTCAGTTGGGGGGAAATAGGCGAAGGAGGGTGGGGGGTGGGAATCTGGGGAGAGATAGCAAGGGGAGAAATGCCAGATGTAGGTGATGGGGAGGAAGGCAGCAAATCACACTGCCATGTGTGTTCCTATGCAACAATATTGCATGTTCTTCACATGTACCCCAAAACCTAAAATGCAATAAAATAAATAAATGGGAAAAAAAAAACACGTTTCTTCTTAAAGCTCCTTTTGGATATTCCTGAGTCCAAGGGAGTATAGGAAGTAATGAGAAATATCTTGCTCTAAAACAAAAATGGGGCTATGTAGCAAAATGATTGTCAAGGTGTATATTCAACTTACAGAGTTAAACAGTTGTGTGAATGTAGCAGTTGAGAAACCCTTTCTTTGGAGAATCTGGAAAGAGATATTTCCAGCCATATACAGGCTCAGAAGAATTAGCGGTAAGATCGAATCTAAACCACAGGAGAACCGAATGTTTCAAACTGCTCTTCTGCGTCTTCGTTCACGTTAGGAAGTGGCATCTATGATTGGATTCAGCTAGTTAGAAACACGTTTCTTCTAAAAGCTGCGTTTGGATATTCCTGAGTGAATGGGAGTGTAGGATATAATGATAATATCTGGCTCTGAAACATAAACGGAGCTATGTGGCATAATGATTGTCAAGGTGTATATTCAACTTACAGAGTTAAACAGATGTGTGAATGTCGCAGTTGAAAAACCCTTTCTTTGCACAGTTTGGAAAGAGATATTTCCAGCCATATACAGGCTCATAATAATTAGCGGTATGATCAAATCTAAACAACAGGAGAAACGTCTGTTTCAAACATATCTGCTGTGTGTTCGTTCACTTTAGGAAGTTGCATCTATGTTTACATTCAGCGGGTTAGAAACACGTTTCTTCTAAAATATGCATTTGGATACTCCTGAGTGAATGGGTGTACAGGATGAAATGAGAAATA
>NW_022443730.1:0-3597 GCF_009761245.1 Sapajus apella
TATCAGTACCACATCACACCTATTTATAGGTTTAAATGAAATATTGGTTGGCTGCTTGTTATTTTCTTCCCTCATTTTTTTTAATGTCTCTATTATTAAACACAATTACAGTCATACCCATTTTTAGACTGCATTTTAGCCCGGGCAATAAAGCAACACCCCGTTCTCTCTCCCTCTTCCTCTTCCTCTTTCTTCCTCTCCTTCATTCTTTTTTTTCTTTCTTTTTTTTTTTTATTCTTTCTCTTTCTTTCTTTCTTCCAAAAAAAAAAAACCACACACATGGTAAATCTATGAAACAGAAAGTTTGCTCGTGCAAATAAATGAACTTCCCTTTGGTTTCAGTGATCAGGGATCCCAAATTCAATCGCCCTCAATACCCAGAGAAGTATCTGGAATAAGTGGAACATATAGGGTGTGAGCGAAGTTCACACGTTCCCGTAAGAAAAGCTATGCAGCAAACATATTGATTTATGTTCATTAGTAAGTTTCAGTGTGGGGACACTAAGGCATAGTGGAGACTATGGCAAATCAGAGGAAGCCGCATATCTAAAGTAGCTCCCGGAGATTGCTGCTTCATGGGGTATCAGTGTTGCTAGAGCTTTCACTTTTTTTAAAGGAGGTGAAAGTCGGGATTTTTTTTTTTTTTTTTTTTTGACAGGGTTTTGCTCTGTCATCCAGGCTGGAGCACAGTGGCATGATCTTGGCTCACTGCAACCTCCACCTCCTGGGTTCAAGAGATTCTTCTGCCTCAGCCTCCTGAGTAGCTGGGACTACAAGCAGGTGCCGCTATGCCTGGCTAATTTTTGCATTTTTAGTAGAGATGGGATTTCACCATGTTGGCAAAGCTGGTCTCGAACTCCTCATCTCACGATCCGCCTGCCTCAGCCTCCTAAAGTGCTGGGATTACAGGCATGAGCCACTGTGCCCGACCCCTAGTTTTTAAAAAATTTAATCTTGAAAAAGAGATTGCACCACTGCAAACCAGCCTGGGCGACCGACAGAGACTCCATCTCAAAAACAAAAACACAAAAACGCCTAGGTGGAATGGACCTTCACCTCTGGTCTCCTTGAAAACCTTGACCACGTTTAAAAGAGGAGGAAACTGAGGTTCAGAGTGGTTAAATACATTCCCATCTCAAAGAAGATCAAGAACTGTCTCTAGGTTTCTATTCCAGGTCATTTCTGCTATGAAATAAAAACAAACATGGTGTTTTTGCTGTTCTTATTGACAGTTTACTAGATGGCAGGTTCTATGCAGGACGTATTAGGAAAACCCCACAAAGGACGGATACTTGAGGACGCCGGGTTTAGAGAGAATGGATAAGAAGCCTCAGAAAAACGGAGTAAAGTGCACCAGATCATGCATTGGGGCTGGAGTCTGTGTCTACATTTGATTACCAGATTCTAGATGCTTCTTCTTGCCATATCCCCTTCTACCCAACCAGGCTGAGGAACTCAGAAACCGAGAAGCTGGGTGGTTTACACCCTGGGGCTCCAGGGCGGGCAGCCTCCGAGCCTCTGCCCTTGCTTTCACCCAGGCACCTCCGTGTGTCATTCCTGTGAAGTGGCTGCTGGGGAAAATTCTGTCTGAAGGAAGCCGTCACTGCCTTTTTTTTTTTTTGAGATGGAGTCTTGCTCTGTTGCCCAGGCTGGAGTGCAGTGATGCGATCTCAGCTCACTGCAACTCCTGCCTCCTGGGTTCAAGCAATTCTTATGCCTCAGCCTCCAGAGTAGCTGGGACTACAGGCATGCACCACCCTGCCCTGCTAATTTTTGTATTTTTAGCAGCGATGGGGTTTCATCATGTTGGCCTACCTGGTTTTTGAACTCCTGACCTCTGATAATCTGCCCACCTTGGCCTCCCAAAGCGTTGGGATTACAGGCTTGAGCTACCACACCTGGCCCTTCACTGCCTTTTAAAAAACTGTTTGAACGCCACTAATCTGCCATAGCCTCTTAACTTACGAGTGAGGAAGCTAAGGCCTACAGATGGCAGAGACCCTGTGCATGTCAAGACTAGAGCTGGGACCACAGCCTGGGTCTCCTTGCTCCCAGCGCTGAACCCTGTAGGCAGCTGAGTTCACTTGGGAAGCTGCCCGGGGAACACCCAGGCCTCGCTCCAGCTTCTCTGGCTCTGCCCAGGACCGGGCGCCCTGCTCTCTCCCTGTCTCCTCACCTTCCCCACCCTTCCTCATGTCTGTTAGGACGATTTTCTGACCTGCTCCTTCAGAACTCTCCTGGAGGTATGGCTGCCTCCACTGCTTGTCCCAGGGAACTCGTTGGCAGTTTGGCAGCCCAGGCTCAGCCAGGCCCACGGCAGACAGTTGTCAGATAGTGACCGTCTGGGCAGAAGGAGGCCTGTTTACCCAGGGCAAGGCTCCACCCCGGCTGACCAGCTGCTCACCCTACTGACTCGGCTGCCCTCATCTGATTTGCTCATTCCACAAATATTTACAGAGCGCCTACTGTGTGCCAAGCACTGTTCTATGTGCTGGGGATACAGCAGGGACAAGACAGCCTAGCTCCCTGCTGTCATGGACCTCCTGTGCAGGAGACAGGTGATAAACAGATCAGGATTTGTAATTTCAGTGCTGTAGAGGATAATGGAATTGCTAGTGAGGGATGGAGGTGGGGCAGGCTTCGATTTGGGTGCTCAAGGTAGGCTGCTCTGGGTGAAGGACATTTGAACTAAGGCCCCAACGATGAGAAGAAATCAGCTATGGGAAGACCTGGGAGAAGGCATTCCTGGAAGAGGGAATTCCTGGCAGGTATGAAGTCCCAGTGGCAGGAATGTGCTTGGTGTGATTGAAGGATTGTCAAAAGGCCAGTATGGCTGCCTGCAGTAAGCAAAAGGGAGAAAGATGAGGGTTGGAGCCTGTGGGAGCATTTTGGTCAAAGAAAAGAGCTCATGGCTGGGTGCGGTGGCTCACGGGAAGCCAAGGTGGGCGGAACACTTGAGATCAGGAGTTCGAGACCAGCCTGGCAACACGGTGAAACCCTGGCTCTACTAAAAATACAAAAATTAGCCAGGTGTGGTGACACACACCTATAATCCCAGCTTCTCGGGAGGCAGAGGTTACAGTGAGCCAAGATCATGCCACTGCACTCCAGCCTGGGTGACAGAGTGAGACTCTGTCTCAAAAAAGAAAAGAAGAGAGCTCAGGTTGTATTTGAAGGGCGATCCAAAGGTGTTGGAGGAGTTTCCGCTGGGATGTGAAACGTGGCTGTACCCTGATTTCTGTAACTCTACCCATTCATTACTTCCCGACCCAACTGTTTCCAGGTACATTTGAGGTTGTTTGAAATAATGTTTGGCCAGGAGAGGTAGCTCATGTCTGTAATCCCAGCACTTTGGGAGGCCAAGGCGGGCGAATCACAAAATCAGGAGTTCGAGACCAGCCTGGCCAACACAGTGAAAGCACATCTCTACTAAAAATACAAAAAAGTAGGCCGGGCGCGGTGGCTCAAGCCTGTAATCCCAGCACTGTGGGAGGCCGAGGCGGGTGGATCACGAGGTCAAGAGATCGAGACCATCCTGGTCAACATGGTGAAACCCCATCTCTACTAAAAATACAAAAAATTAGCTGGGCATGGTGG
>NW_022443731.1:0-3596 GCF_009761245.1 Sapajus apella
CAGCTAGCATCAAAATGGCAGTATCAAATTCACACATAACAATATTAACCCTAAATGTAAATGGGCTAAATGCCCCAATCAAAAGACACAGACTGGCAAATTGGATAAAAAGACAAAACCCATCGGTGTGCTGTATCCAGGAAACCCATCTCACATGCAAGGATACACAAAGGCTCAAAATAAAGGGATGGAGGAAGATCTACCAAGCAAATGGAGAGCAAAAAAAAGCAGGAGTTGCAATTCTCATCTCTGGTAAATTAGACTTTAAAGCAACAAAGATCATAAGAGACAAAGAGGGACATTACATAATGGTAAAAGGATCAATGTAACAAGAAGAGCTAACGATCCTAAATATATATGCCCCCAATACAGGAGCACCCAGATACATAAGGCAAATTCTTAATGACTTCCAAAGAGACTTAGACTCCCACACAATAATAGTGGGAGACTTTAACACCCCATTGTCAACATTAGACAGAACAACCAGACAGAAAATTAACAAGGATATCCAGGACTTGAACTCAGACCTGGACCAAGCAAACCTAATAGATATTTACAGAACTCTCCACCCCAAATCCACAGAATATACATTCTTCTCAGCAGCACATCACACCTACTCTAAAATTGACCACATAATTGGGAGTAAATCACTCCTCAGCAAATGCAAAAGAACGGAAATCCTAACAAACAGTCTCTCAGACCACAGTGCAATCAAGTTAGAACCCAGAATTCAAAAACTAACCCAGAACCGCACAGCTTCATGGAAACTGAACAACTTGCTCTTGAATGTTGACTGGATAAACAATGAAATGAAGACAGAAATAAAGATGTTCTTCGAAACCAACGAGAATGAAGACACAACATACCAGAATCTCTGGGACACATTTAAAGCAGTCTCTAGAGGAAAATATATAGCAATAAGTGCCCACATGAGAAGCAAGGAGAGATCAAAAATTGACACCCTATTGTCAAAACTGAAAGAGCTAGAGGAGCAAGATCAAAAAACCTCAAAGTCTAGCAGAAGACAAGAAATAGCTAAGATCAGGGCAGAACTGAAGGAGATAGAGACACAAAAAACCCTTCAAAAAATCAATAAATCCAGGAGCTGTTTTTTTGAAAAGATCAACAAAATAGACAGACCACTAGCCAGATTAATAAAAAAGAAAAGAGAGAATAACCAAATTGATGCAATAAAAAACGATAAAGGGGATATCACCACAGATTCCACAGAAATTCAAACCATCATCAGAGATTATTACAAACAACTCTATGCACACAAACTAATAAACCTGGAAGAAATGGATATATTCCTGGACACTTGCCTCCTCCCAAGCCTAAACCAGGAAGAAGCCGAAACCCTGAATAGACCCATAACAAGGTCTGAAGTTGAGGCAGCAATTAAGAGCGTACCACCCAAAAAAAGCCCAGGTCCAGATGGGTTCACAGCTGAATTCTACAAGAAATACAAAGAGGAGCTGGTACCATTCCTTCTGAAACTATTCCAAACAATACAAAAAGAGGGAATGCTTCCCAAATCATTTTATGACACCAACATCATCCTGATTCCAAAACCCGGCAGAGACTCAACAAGAAAAGAAAACTTCAGGCCAATATCCATGATGAACATAGATGCAAAAATCTTAAATAAAATTCTGACAAGCCGATTGCAACAGCACATCAAAAAGCTTATCCACCATGATCAAGTAGGCTTCATCCCGGGGATGCAAGGCTGGTTCACATATGCAAATCTATAAACGTAATTCACCACATAAACAGAACTAAAGACAAAAACCACATGATTATCTCAATTGATGCAGAGAAGGCCTTTGACAAAATTCAACAGCCCTTTATGCTAAAAACCCTCAATAAGCTAGGTATCGATGGAACGTATCTCAAAATAATAAAAGCTATTTATGACAAACCAACAGCCAATATCATACTGAATGGGCACAAACTGGAAGCATTCCCCTTGAAATGTGGCACCAGGCAAGGATGCCCTCTCTCACCACTGCTATTCAATATAGTATTAGAAGTTCTAGCCAGAGCAATCAGGCAAGAAAAAGAAATAAAGGGCACTCAAATAGGAAAGGAGGAGGTCAAATTGTCTCGATTTGCAGACAACATGATTGTATATCTAGAAGACCCCATCGTCTCAGCCCCAAACCTCCTGAAACTGATAAGCAAGTTCAGCAAAGTCTCAGGATACAAAATCAATGTGCAAAAATCACATGCATTCCTATACACCAATAACAGACTTAAGGAGAGCCAAATCAAGAACAAACTTCCATTCACAATTGCCACAAAGAGAATAAAATACCTAGGAATACAACTAACAAGGAACATAAAGGACCTCTTCAAGGAGAACTACAAGCCACTGCTCAACGAAATAAGAGAGGACACAAACAGATGGATAAACATTCCATGTTCATGGTTAGGAAGAATCAATATTGTGAAAATGGCCATACTGCCCAAAGTAATTTACAGATTCAATGCTATTCCCATCAAGCTACTAATGACCTTGTTCGCAGAACTGGAAAAAACCACCTTAAACTTCATATGGAAGCAAAAGAGAGCCCGCATAGCCAAGTCAATTCTAAGCAAAAAGAACAAAGCGGGGGGGCATCACACTACCGAACTTCAAGCTATACTACAAGGCTACAGTAATCAAAACAGCATGGTACTGGTACCAAAACAGAGATATAGACCAGTGGAACAGAACAGAGGTCTCGGAGGCAACACAACATATCTACAACCATCTGATCTTTGACAAACCAGACAAAAACAAGCAATGGGGAAATGATTCCCTGTTCAATAAATGGTGTTGGGAAAGCTGGCTAGCCATGTGCAGAAAGCAAAAACTGGACCCCTCCCTGACAGCTTACACTAAAATTAACTCCAGATGGATTAAAGACTTAAACATAAGACCTAACACCATAAAAACCCTAGAAGAAAATCTAGGCAAAACCATTCAGGACATAGGTGTAGGCAAGGACTTCATGACCAAAACACCAAAAGCATTGACAACAAAAGCCAAAATAGACAAATGGGACCTAATCAAACTTTACAGCTTCTGCACAGCAAAAGAAACAATCATTAGAGTGAATCAGCAACCAACAGAATGGGAAAAAAATTTTGCAGTTTACCCATCTGACAAAGGGCTGATATCCAGAATTTACAAAGAACTAAAATAGATTTACAAGAAAAAAACTAACAAGCCCATTCAAAAGTGGGCAAAGGATATGAACAGACACTTTACAAAAGAAGACATACATGAGGCCAACAAACATATGAAAAAATGCTCATCATCACTGGTCATCAGAGAAATGCAAATCAAAACAACATTGAGATACCATCTCACGCCAGTTAGAATGGCGATCATTAAAAAATCTGGAGACAACAGATGCTGGAGAGGATGTGGAGAAATAGGAACACTTTTACAGTGTTGGTGGGAGTGTAAATTAGTTCAACCATTGTGGAAGACAGTGTGGCGATTCCTCAAGGACCTAGAAATAGAAATTCCATTTGACCCAGCAATCACATTACTGGGTATACATCCAGAGGATTACAAATCGTTCTAGTATAAGGACACGTGCACA
>NW_022443732.1:0-798 GCF_009761245.1 Sapajus apella
ACAAGACATTTGCTACTGATAATTAACATTATGTAGTACGCAGTCTAAATTTAAATGTCTCCACTTGCTCTCAAATATTCTCTATATTAGTCAGAGATCTTATATTGGATTTTTTTGTCATGTTTCTTATTTTCATCAGTCTAGAATATTGCTTCCCCTCCACCCTTTTCCCTCATCTTTTACAACTCTGACATTTTTGAAGAGTCCAGACTAAGTGTCTCATAGAATGTTTCTCAAACTGGATTCATCTAACTGTTATGGATTAGACAAAATGTTTAGGCAACTATTATGTTTCCCATCGCATTGCATTGGGAAGTTTATAATGTCACTCTATCTCAATATTTGTGAAGCTAAGTTTCATCTCTTCGATTTAAATTCTGTACTTAATAAATATTTGATGGATAATAGACATATATGAATGTCCTTTTCCTAACATTATGTTAGTGTATAGTGTTAGGAGTAATTTCATGCCAGAATCTCATGTTACCTTGGTGGTATTTGCAAAACGGTGATTTCAAAATTCAGGCATTATTCTAGATGAGGGGCCAGTAGATTTTTCCAGTGAAGAGCTACATTCTAAGTCTTTTAGCCTTTGTGGGCCACATATAGCCTCTGTTACATATTCTATTTCTTCTTTAGCTCTGTAAAAATTATTAGCTCATGGACTGCAGGAAAATGGTCTGCAGCAGGATTTGGGCCATGAGTAGTAGTTTGTCAAAGTCCTGTTCTGTGTTATAAAGAAGACCTTTCCTTTTCCTTGTAACACCTGTGTGTGTGTGTGTGTGTGTGTGTGTGTGT
>NW_022443732.1:898-3596 GCF_009761245.1 Sapajus apella
ATTTTCCTTGTAACACCTGTGTGTGTGTGTGTGTGTGTGTGTGTGTGTGTGTGTGTGTGTGTGTCAGAGGGAGAGAGATTCTTTAATAACATTATTTCTTTTATAGAGTTGGTCTCTTTAAACTTTTTTAAATACTCTTTGGATTTGACTTTGGTAAATAACACTGTGTGAAGATAATTTCATTTTCTTCTATGCTTTCTGATACAATAGCCACTAGCTGCATGAGACCATTCAAATTTAAACTAATTATACTGAAATTATAATTAGAAATTAAATAAATTAATAATTAGAACAAATTTAGTTTCTCAGTCACATGAGCCACACTTAAGTGTACAAGTATTCACTCAACACACGTAGCTAGTGGCTACCTATTGAACAGTACAGATGTAGGACATTTTTGCGATTTAGAAGTTGAATTGGATAGTAATAAATGCAGATTTCAAATGTATTTGCACAGAGTTGTGCAAAATAGTCCCTCATAATTAGAGTTAACTTACAATTTTTTTCTTGTCTTTTTTTGCTTTTATGCTTATTTCCCTTCTTACTAATTTGTCTATTTCCATTCGTTTAAGGTACCAAAGTATTTATTATATCTACTATTTTTCTGTTTTTATCTCACATTTTCCTTTCCTTATGCTTTCTTTTGATTTAGTTTATCAGTTTTTTTTTTTTAAACTTTTATTTTAACCTCAGAGGTACCTGTGCAGGTTTATTATATAAGTGTCACTGGGGATTGTTGTACAGATTATTTGTCACCTATGTGGTAGGCACTGTACCTCATAGGTAGTTTTTCAGTCCTGACCCTCCTCTTTCCTTCATCCTCAAATAAGTCCAGGTGTCTGTTGTGTCCATGTGTACTCAATGTTGAGCTTCTACTTGTGAGAACATATAGTATGTGGTTTTCTGTTCCTCTGTTAGTTTATGTAAGATAATGGCTTTTACCTTCATCGCTGTTGCTGCAAAGGACATGACCTCATTCTGTTTTATGGCTCCATCATATTCCGTGGTGTATATGTACCACATTTTCTTTATCAGTTTACCATCGATGGGCATTTAAGTTGGTTTCATGTCTTTGCTATTGGAAATCATGCTGCAATGAGCATATGCGTGCATGTATCTTTTTCTTTTCTCTGTTATCTTCCTTCCCTCCTTCCCTCCCTCTCTTCTTTCCTTCCTTCCTCCCTTCCTCTCTTTTCTCTCTCTTTCTTCCTTTGTTTTTGTCTTTCTTTCTCTTATCTTCCTTCCTTCCTGTCTTTCCCTCTCTCTTCCTTTCTTTGTTTTTCTTTCTTTTTCTTTCTTCCTCCCTCCCTCCCCCCTCTCCTTCCTTCCTTACCTTCCTCCCTCCCTCCCTCCTTTTCTCTGCTTCTGTCACCCCGGGTGGAGTGAAGTGGCACCATCTCGCCTCATTGCAAGCTCCATATCCCAGGTTCAAATGATTCTCCTTCCTTAGCCTCCCAAGTAGCTGGGACCACAAGCGTTCATCACCAGATCCAGCTAATTTTTGTATTTTTTATTAGAGGCTGGGTTTCTCCATGTTGCTCAAGTTATCAGGCTGGTCTTGAACTCCTGACCTAAGGTTATCTGCCTGCCTCAGCCTCCCAAAGTGCTGGGATTACAGGTGTGAGCCACCGCACCCAGCCCTCACCACTCCCTTTTGTATCCCCCAACTCACACCTTGCCCATGCCACTCATGCATACCCCCTGCCTTTCCCCATGGTCATTTGTGAGTCCTGCACTAAATGGCCTTCAGCCCAGAGACCAGACATCAGACAGCAATCTGGAACTCTTTCTTGATGGGAGGTGAGACCTCCAGAAGAGGAAAATGCCTGCTATGGAGCATGCAGGCTGAACACAGTGACTCTCCAGGCAAACAGCTGAAACCGAACTGAGTAAAATCTCCAGCCAGAAAGAAAATTTCCCAATCAACTCTTCCCTGACCCCATTTTACAGATGGAAACATTAAGGCTCAGAGGAGAGAAGACAGAGCAGGCATTGGAACCATCGTCTCCTGGCTCCAAAGCCAAGTTCTGTCCACCCAGCCAGGGTCCATCACTCCTTCTATAAATGTTTATAACAGTATGTGCTGGGCACTCTTGTTAGGCCCTTTTACACATATCACTCAGTCTGCTTTTCCCATTTGTTTGACAAGTGTTTATTGAGCTCCTACTGTGTGCAGGAGCTGGACTCGATACTGGGGACATCTTGGTAAAAAACTCAGGCAAAGTCTACCCACCTGGGGTTCTAACAAGACAAAGAGAGGGTTGGCACCATGGGCAAGGCTGTGAAAGCAATGAATGAAATGGTGGGGTCAGATAGGAAGGGTGTTCAGGGATGCTCTCTGCATGGAAGTGGCATCTTCTTGGCTTTGAGACCCAAATGCCAAAATACCTGTGAGCAGCAGGCCATGCCCACTCAGTAACAGAGCTGAGCCATACCCCTCCATAGATGCCAAACCAAACACCAGATCAGGCCAGCAATGAGGGACAAAGACCATGGCCTGAAAGGGTCTTGCCACCCGAGCTCACAAGGGGATTTTTGTTATGCTTCCTTTATTATTATTATGGTGGGGTTGGGGGTCATTAGTGCACAAGAAACACTCTAGGAACCCTAAGTCAAGATCGAGGCTGCAATCCCTGCTCTGCCCTTGCTGTGTGACCTCGGGCTGCTATCGCCACCTCTCAGAGCCTCAGCTTCCTTC
>NW_022443733.1:0-3595 GCF_009761245.1 Sapajus apella
GGTAGCTTGATGGGGATAGCATTGAATCTGTAAATTACTTTGGGCAGTATGGCCATTTTCACGATATTGATTCTTCCTAACCATGAACATGGAATGTTTCTATTTCTCTCTGATTTTGTTGAGCAGTGGCTTGTAGTTCTCCTTGAAGAGATCCTTTACATTCCTTTTTAGTTGTATTCCTAGGTATTTTATTCTCTTTGTGGCAATTGTGAATGGAAGTTTGTTCTTGATTTGGCTCTCTTTAAGTCTGTTATTGGTGTATAGGAATGCCTGTGATTTTTGCACATTGATTTTGTATCCTGAGACTTTGCTGAACTTGCTTATCGGTTTCAGGAGGTTTGGGGCTGAGACGATGGGGTCTTCTAGATATACAATCATGTCGTCTGCAAATAGAGACAATTTGACTTCCTTCTTTCCTATTTGAATGCCCTTTATTTCTTTTTCTTGCCTGATTGCTCTGGCTAGAACTTCTAATACTATATTGAATAGCAGTGGTGAGAGAGGGCATCGTTGTCTGGTGCCACATTTCAAGGGGAATGCTTCCAGTTTTTGCCCATTCAGTATGATATTGGCTGTTGGTTTGTCATAAATAACTTTTATTATTTTGAGATACGTTCCATCGATACCTAGCTTATTGAGGGTTTTTAGCATAAAGGGCTTTTGAATTTTGTCAAAAGCCTTCTCTGCATCAATTGAGATAATCATGTGGTTTTTGTCTTTGGTTCTATTTATGTGGTGAATTACGTTTATAGACTTGTGTATGTTGAACCAGCCTTGCATCCCCGGGATGAAGCCTACTTGATCATGGTGGATAAGCTTTTTGATGTGCTGTTGCAATCGGCTTGCCAGTATTTTATTGAAGATTTTTGCATCTATGTTAATCATGGATATTGGCCTGAAATTTTCTTTTCTTGTTGAGTCTCTGCCGAGTTTTGGAATCAGGATGATGGTGGTCTCATAAAATGATTTGGGAAGAATTCCCTCTTTTTGTATTGTTTGGAATAGTTTCAGAAGGAATGGTACCAGCTCCTCTTTGTATGTCTGGTAGAATTCAGCTGTGAACCCATCTGGTCCTGGGCTTTTTTTGGGTGGTAAGCTCTTAATTGCTGCCTCAACTTCAGACCTTGTTATGGGTCTGTTCAGGGTTTCTGCTTCTTCCTAGTTTAGGCTTGGAAGGAGGCAAGTGTCCAGGAATTTATCCATTTCTTCCAGGTTTATTAGTTTGTGTGCATAGAGTTGGTTGTAATAATCTCTGATGATGGTTTGAATTTCTGTGGAATCTGTGGTGATATCCCCTTTATCGTTTTTTATTGCATCAATTTGGTTATTCTCTCTTTTCTTTTTTATTAATCTGGCTAGTGGTCTGTCTATTTTGTTGATCTTTTCATAAAACCACCTCCTGGATTTATTGATTTTTTGAAGGGTTTTTTGTGTCTCTATCTCCTTCAGTTCTGCTCTGATCTTAGCTATGTCTTGTCTTCTGCTAGACTTTGAGTTTTTTTTAATCTTGCTCCTCTAGCTCTTTCAGTTTTGACGATAGGGTGTCAATTTTTGATCTCTCCTTGCTTCTCATGTGGGCACTTATTGCTATGTATTTTCCTCTAGAGACTGCTTTAAATGTGTCCCAGAGATTCTGGTATGTTGTGTCTTCATTCTCGTTGGTTTCGAAGAACATCTTTATTTCTGTCTTCATTTCATTGTTTATCCAGTCAACATTCAAGAGCAAGTTGTTCAGTTTCCATGAAGCTGTGCGGTTCTGGGTTAGTTTTTGAATTCTGAGTCCTAACTTGATTGCACTGTGGTCTGAGATACTGTTTGTTAAGATTTCCATTCTTTTGCATTTGCTGAGGAGTGATTTACTCTCAATTATGTGGTCAATTTTAGAGTAGGTGTGATGTGGTGCTGAGAAGAATGTATATTCTGTGGATTTGGGATGGAGAGTTCTGTAAATGTCTATTAGGTTTGGTTGGTCCAGGTCTGAGTTCAAGTCCTGGATATTGTTGTTAATTTTCTCTCTGGTTGATCTGTCTAATGTTGGCAATGGGGTGTTAAAGTCTCCCACTATTATTGTGTGGGAGTCTAAGTCTCTTTGTAAGTCATTAAGAACTTGCCTTATGTATCTGGGTGCTCCTGTATTGGGTGCGTATATATTTAGGATCGTTAGCTCTTCTTGTTGCATTGATCCTTTTACCATTATGTAATGTCCCTCTTTGTCTCTTATGATCTTTGTTGCTTTAAAGTCTAATTTATCAGAGATGAGAATTGCAACTCCTGCTTTTTTTTTTTTTGCTCTCCATTTGCTTGGTAAATCTTCCTCCATCCCTTTATTTTGAGCCTTTGTGTATCCTTGCATGCGAGATGGGTTTCCTGGATACAGCACACCGATGGGTTTTGTCTTTTTATCCAATTTGCCAGTCTGTGTCTTTTGATTGGGGCATTTAGTCCATTTACATTTAGGGTTAATATTGTTATGTGTGAATTTGATACTGCCATTTTGGTGCTAGTTGGGTGTTTTGCCCTTTAGTTGAGCTGGTACTTGTTGTTCCTTTATATGTGTAGAGCCTCTTTCAGGAGCTCTTGTAGAGCTGGCCTGGTGGTGACGAAATCTCTGAGTGCTTGCATGTTCCCAAAGGATTTTATTTTTCCTTCACTTATGAAGCTTAGTTTGGCTGGATAGGAGATTCTGGGTTGAAAGTTCTTTTCTTTAAGGATGTTGAATATTGGCCCCCACTCTCTTCTGGCTTGTAGGGTTTCTGCTGAGAGATCTGCTGTGAGTCTGATGGGCTTCCCTTTGTAGTTAACTCGACCTTTCTCTCTGGCTTCCCTTAGTATTTTCTCCTTCATTTCAACCCTGGTGAATCTGACGATTATGTGCCTTGGGGTTGCTCTTCTTGATGAATATCTTTGTGGTGTTCTCTGTATTTCCTGGATGTGAATATTGGCCTGCCTTGCTAGGTTGGGGAAGTTTTCCTGGATAATATCCTGAAGAGTATTTTCCAGCTTGGATTCATTCTCTTCGTCACATTCAGGTATGCCTATCAAACGTAGATTAGGTCTTTTCACATAGTCCCACATTTCTTGGAGACTTTGTTCATTCCTTTTTACCCTTTTTTCTCCAGTCTTGCCTTCCCGTTTTATTTCATTGAGTTGATCTTCGACCTCTGATATCCTTTCTTCTGCTTGGTCAATTCAGCTGTTGAAACTTGTGCATGCTTTGCGAAGTTCTTGTGTTTTTCAGCTCCATCAGTTCACTTATATTCGTTTCTATTTTGTCCATTCTCGTTAGCATTTCGTCAAATCTTTTTTCAAGGTTCTTAGTTTCTTTGCATTTGGTTAGAACATGTTCTTTTAGGTCACAGAAGTTTCTTACTACCCACCTTCTGAAGTCTGATTCTGTCATTTCATCACACTCGTTTTCCTCCAACCTTGTTCCCTTGCTGGTGAGGAGTTGTGATCCCTTGTAGGAGGAGAGGTGTTCTGGTTTCGGGTGCTTTCATCCTTTTTGCACTGGTTTCTTCCCATCTTTATGGATTTATCCACCTGTCGACTTTGTAGTTGCTGGCTTTCAGATTGGGTCTCAAATCTTTCAGATTGA
>NW_022443734.1:0-3595 GCF_009761245.1 Sapajus apella
GGTAGCTTGATGGGGATAGCATTGAATCTGTAAATTACTTTGGGCAGTATGGCCATTTTCACGATATTGATTCTTCCTAACCATGAACATGGAATGTTTCTATTTCTCTCTGATTTTGTTGAGCAGTGGCTTGTAGTTCTCCTTGAAGAGATCCTTTACATTCCTTTTTAGTTGTATTCCTAGGTATTTTATTCTCTTTGTGGCAATTGTGAATGGAAGTTTGTTCTTGATTTGGCTCTCTTTAAGTCTGTTATTGGTGTATAGGAATGCCTGTGATTTTTGCACATTGATTTTGTATCCTGAGACTTTGCTGAACTTGCTTATCGGTTTCAGGAGGTTTGGGGCTGAGACGATGGGGTCTTCTAGATATACAATCATGTCGTCTGCAAATAGAGACAATTTGACTTCCTTCTTTCCTATTTGAATGCCCTTTATTTCTTTTTCTTGCCTGATTGCTCTGGCTAGAACTTCTAATACTATATTGAATAGCAGTGGTGAGAGAGGGCATCGTTGTCTGGTGCCACATTTCAAGGGGAATGCTTCCAGTTTTTGCCCATTCAGTATGATATTGGCTGTTGGTTTGTCATAAATAACTTTTATTATTTTGAGATACGTTCCATCGATACCTAGCTTATTGAGGGTTTTTAGCATAAAGGGCTTTTGAATTTTGTCAAAAGCCTTCTCTGCATCAATTGAGATAATCATGTGGTTTTTGTCTTTGGTTCTATTTATGTGGTGAATTACGTTTATAGACTTGTGTATGTTGAACCAGCCTTGCATCCCCGGGATGAAGCCTACTTGATCATGGTGGATAAGCTTTTTGATGTGCTGTTGCAATCGGCTTGCCAGTATTTTATTGAAGATTTTTGCATCTATGTTAATCATGGATATTGGCCTGAAATTTTCTTTTCTTGTTGAGTCTCTGCCAAGTTTTGGAATCAGGATGATGGTGGTCTCATAAAATGATTTGGGAAGAATTCCCTCTTTTTGTATTGTTTGGAATAGTTTCAGAAGGAATGGTACCAGCTCCTCTTTGTATGTCTGGTAGAATTCAGCTGTGAACCCATCTGGTCCTGGGCTTTTTTTGGGTGGTAAGCTCTTAATTGCTGCCTCAACTTCAGACCTTGTTATGGGTCTGTTCAGGGTTTCTGCTTCTTCCTAGTTTAGGCTTGGAAGGAGGCAAGTGTCCAGGAATTTATCCATTTCTTCCAGGTTTATTAGTTTGTGTGCATAGAGTTGGTTGTAATAATCTCTGATGATGGTTTGAATTTCTGTGGAATCTGTGGTGATATCCCCTTTATCGTTTTTTATTGCATCAATTTGGTTATTCTCTCTTTTCTTTTTTATTAATCTGGCTAGTGGTCTGTCTATTTTGTTGATCTTTTCATAAAACCACCTCCTGGATTTATTGATTTTTTGAAGGGTTTTTTGTGTCTCTATCTCCTTCAGTTCTGCTCTGATCTTAGCTATGTCTTGTCTTCTGCTAGACTTTGAGTTTTTTTTAATCTTGCTCCTCTAGCTCTTTCAGTTTTGACGATAGGGTGTCAATTTTTGATCTCTCCTTGCTTCTCATGTGGGCACTTATTGCTATGTATTTTCCTCTAGAGACTGCTTTAAATGTGTCCCAGAGATTCTGGTATGTTGTGTCTTCATTCTTGTTGGTTTCGAAGAACATCTTTATTTCTGTCTTCATTTCATTGTTTATCCAGTCAACATTCAAGAGCAAGTTGTTCAGTTTCCATGAAGCTGTGCGGTTCTGGGTTAGTTTTTGAATTCTGAGTCCTAACTTGATTGCACTGTGGTCTGAGATACTGTTTGTTAAGATTTCCGTTCTTTTGCATTTGCTGAGGAGTGATTTACTCTCAATTATGTGGTCAATTTTAGAGTAGGTGTGATGTGGTGCTGAGAAGAATGTATATTCTGTGGATTTGGGATGGAGAGTTCTGTAAATGTCTATTAGGTTTGGTTGGTCCAGGTCTGAGTTCAAGTCCTGGATATTGTTGTTAATTTTCTCTCTGGTTGATCTGTCTAATGTTGGCAATGGGGTGTTAAAGTCTCCCACTATTATTGTGTGGGAGTCTAAGTCTCTTTGTAAGTCATTAAGAACTTGCCTTATGTATCTGGGTGCTCCTGTATTGGGTGCGTATATATTTAGGATCGTTAGCTCTTCTTGTTGCATTGATCCTTTTACCATTATGTAATGTCCCTCTTTGTCTCTTATGATCTTTGTTGCTTTAAAGTCTAATTTATCAGAGATGAGAATTGCAACTCCTGCTTTTTTTTTTTTTGCTCTCCATTTGCTTGGTAAATCTTCCTCCATCCCTTTATTTTGAGCCTTTGTGTATCCTTGCATGCGAGATGGGTTTCCTGGATACAGCACACCGATGGGTTTTGTCTTTTTATCCAATTTGCCAGTCTGTGTCTTTTGATTGGGGCATTTAGTCCATTTACATTTAGGGTTAATATTGTTATGTGTGAATTTGATACTGCCATTTTGGTGCTAGTTGGGTGTTTTGCCCTTTAGTTGAGCTGGTACTTGTTGTTCCTTTATATGTGTAGAGCCTCTTTCAGGAGCTCTTGTAGAGCTGGCCTGGTGGTGATGAAATCTCTGAGTGCTTGCATGTTCCCAAAGGATTTTATTTTTCCTTCACTTATGAAGCTTAGTTTGGCTGGATAGGAGATTCTGGGTTGAAAGTTCTTTTCTTTAAGGATGTTGAATATTGGCCCCCACTCTCTTCTGGCTTGTAGGGTTTCTGCTGAGAGATCTGCTGTGAGTCTGATGGGCTTCCCTTTGTAGTTAACTCGACCTTTCTCTCTGGCTTCCCTTAGTATTTTCTCCTTCATTTCAACCCTGGTGAATCTGACGATTATGTGCCTTGGGGTTGCTCTTCTTGATGAATATCTTTGTGGTGTTCTCTGTATTTCCTGGATGTGAATATTGGCCTGCCTTGCTAGGTTGGGGAAGTTTTCCTGGATAATATCCTGAAGAGTATTTTCCAGCTTGGATTCATTCTCTTCGTCACATTCAGGTATGCCTATCAAACGTAGATTAGGTCTTTTCACATAGTCCCACATTTCTTGGAGACTTTGTTCATTCCTTTTTACCCTTTTTTCTCCAGTCTTGCCTTCCCGTTTTATTTCATTGAGTTGATCTTCGACCTCTGATATCCTTTCTTCTGCTTGGTCAATTCAGCTGTTGAAACTTGTGCATGCTTTGCGAAGTTCTTGTGTTTTTCAGCTCCATCAGTTCACTTATATTTGTTTCTATTTTGTCCATTCTCGTTAGCATTTTGTCAGATCTTTTTTCAAGGTTCTTAGTTTCTTTGCATTTGGTTAGAACATGTTCTTTTAGGTCACAGAAGTTTCTTACTACCCACCTTCTGAAGTCTGATTCTGTCATTTCATCACACTCGTTTTCCTCCAACCTTGTTCCCTTGCTGGTGAGGAGTTGTGATCCCTTGTAGGAGGAGAGGTGTTCTGGTTTCGGGTGCTTTCATCCTTTTTGCACTGGTTTCTTCCCATCTTTATGGATTTATCCACCTGTCGACTTTGTAGTTGCTGGCTTTCAGATTGGGTCTCAAATCTTTCAGATTGA
>NW_022443735.1:0-3594 GCF_009761245.1 Sapajus apella
GACCTAAAAGAGACAGAAACCCTGTTACAGTGAGGGGTGAATGGCAGAGGGGGAATGGATGAGTGGATTTGGAATTCATCTCTTTTTAGGTGGTCATTGTAGTCATGGCCATTCTGTCACTTTACGGGGAGAGAGTGAAGTAAGAAAAGCAGACCTAGGGCCCAGCCTTGAATAATGCTAACATTACATAGAGGTAAGGAAATGAATCTACAAAGACAGAGAAGGAGTAGCCAGAGAGTAGTAGAAAAAACAGAGGACTCTGGGTTACTTAATCCAAGAGAAAAGTGTTTCAAGGAAGAGGAGTGGCCAGCAGGGTACAATGCTGCTGAATGGCCAAGCACGATGCCTGAAAGAGGCCATGGCATTCAGTGACTAGCAAATCACTGATGCCGTAGAATTATGGGGCATAGAAGTCAGATCAGGTTGAGAAAGGAAACAATATATAACTTTTTAGAGAAGTAGAAGGGATCTTCACAAGTCTGTAGATCCTTAGTTCTACTCTGAGGCCTCCTTCACATTCTCCTGAATTGCCCTGGCTGGAGTGCAGTGGCGCGATCTTAACTCACTGCGTCCTCCACCTCCCACGTTCAAGCGATTCTCCTGCCTCAGCCTCCCAAGTAGCTGTGACTATAGGCATGTGCTAACATGCCCAGCTAATTTTTGTATTTTTAGTAGAGACAGGGTTTCACTATGCTGGCCAGGCTGGTCTTGAAATTCTGACCTTGTGATCTGCCCGCCTCAGCGTCTGAAAGTACTACGATTATAGGCATGAGCCACTGCTCCCAAACTTTTTTTTTTTTTTAAAGGTATGGTCTCCCTCTGTCACCCAGGCTGGAGTGCAATGGCACAGTCACGGCTCACTGCAGACTTGACCTCCCAGATTCAAACGATTCTCTTTCTTCAGCCTCCCAAGTAGCTGGCATTACAGGTGCCTGCCACCACACCCAGCTTATTTTTGTATTTGTACTAGAGAAAGGGGTTCACCACCTAGCCAGGCTGGTCTCAAACTCCTGACCTCAACTGATCTGCCCACCCAGACCTCTCCAGATATTGCAATTACAGGCATGAGCCACTACACTGGCCTGTATTTTTTTCTTTTTTCTTTTCTTTGACACGGAGTTTCGCTCTTGTTGCCCAGGCTGGAGTGCAATGACACGATCTCGGCTCACTGCAACCTCTGCCTCCCAGGTTCAAGCGATTCTCCTGCCTCAGCCTCCCGAGTAACTGGGATTATGGGCATGTGATACCACGCCAAGCTAATTTTTTGTATTTTTAATAGAGATGGGGTTTCTCCACATTCGTCAGGCTGGTCTTGAACTCCCAACTCCAGGTAATCTGCCCGCCTCAGCCTCCCAAAGTCCCAAAGTGCTGGAATTACAGGCATGAGCCACCGCGCCCGGCCCAAGACGAAGTCTTATTCTGTTGCCCAGGGTAGAATGCAGTGGCCTGATCTCGGCTCACTACAACCTCCACCCCCTGAGTTGAAGCAATTCTTTTTATTTTGTTTTGAGATGGAGTCTCACTCTGTCACCCAGGCTGGAGTGCAGTGGCACAATCTTGGCTCACTGCAACCTCTGCCTCCTGGGTTCAGGCAATTCTCCTGCCTCAGCCTCCTGAGTAGCTGGGATTACAGGCGCGCGCCACCACGCCCAGCTAATTTTTATATTTGTAGTACAGACGGAGTTTCACCATGTTGATCAGGCTGCTCTTGAACTCCTGACCTCATGATCTGCCCACCTCGGCCTCCCAAAGTGTTGGGATTACAGGCATGAGCCACCTCGCCGGCCGAGTTGAAGCGATTCTTGTGCCTCAGCCTCCCGAGTAGCTAGGATTACAGGTGCCCACCACCACATCCGGCGAATTTTTGTATTTTCAGTAGCAACAGGTTTTCACTATGTTGGCCAGGCTGGTCTCGAACTTCTGACCTCAGGTGATACACCTGCCTTGACCTCCCAAAGTGCTGGCATTACAGGCATGAGTCACTGCACCCAGCCTGGATATTTTTTTCTTTTCTTTTTTTTGGAGATGAAGCCTCACTGTTGTTTGCTAGGCTGGAGTGCAATGATGGGATCTTGGCTCACTCATTGCAACTTCTGCCTCCCGGGTTCAAGCAATTCTCCTACCTCAGCCTCCCGAGTGACTGAGATTACAGGCACCTGCCACGATGCCTGGCTATTTTTTGTATTATTAGTAGAGATGGTGTTCCACCATGTTGGCCAGGGTGGTCTCAAACTCCTGAACTCAGGTGATCCACCCACCTTGGCCTCCCAGAGCACTGGGATTACAGGGGTGAACCACCATGTCTGGCCAATGCGTTTCAGTTAGAGAACAAAGAGGTTTAATTTTTTTTTCCATGCAAATTGATGTGGATGACCTGCTGCTGCAGGCTTCATCTTCAACCTCATCATGTCCCTTCTTACAAGTTATCCATTTGTAGACTGTTGATTCCTTTAGGGACATTGTCCTCATAAACTTTTGGTAAAGCATTAGTGATTTTTTTCATTCTTCTACTCAAGCCTCACCTTAAATTTTATGTTTGTTCTTCCTTCAATTTTAGCAGAATTCATTATGCTCTGATAGGGGCCTTTTCCAAACTGATGACATCTCCTTTTTAATGCCTCAAACTAGATCCTTTTGAGATATTTTTTAATGAGTTAGTACCAATTAATTTTGGTGCTGAAAGATTTTGCAATCTATGCGTAGTTTCTCGATAATACACATTTTCCATGGATTTTTTGAAGACTTCTTATATGACTGTTGATATGATTGGGCTCTGTGCCACCACCCAAATTTCATCTTAAATTGTAATGCTCATGTGTAAAGGGAGGAACTTGGTGGGAGGTGATTGGATTATGGGGGCAGTTTCCCACAGGCTAATCTTGTGATAGTGAGTAAGTCTCACAGAATCTGATGGTTTTAAACAAGGCAGTTTTTCCTATGCTCACACTTCACCTCTAGTCTGCTGCCATGTAACATGTGTCCACTTCCCCTTCTGCCATGATTATAAGTTTCCTGAGGATCCTCCAGCCATGCGGAATTGTTAGTCAATTAAACCTTTTCGGCTGGGCACAATGGGTCACATCTGTAATCCCAGCACTTTGGGAGGCCGAGGCAGGTGGATCACTTGAGGTCAGGAGTTCAAGACCAGCCTGGCAAACATGGTGAAACCCCATCTCCACTAAAAATATAAAAATTAGCTGGGCGTTCTGGCGCCTGCCTATAATTCCAGCTACTCAGGAGGCTAAGGCAGGAGAAGCACTTAAACCTGGGAGGTGGAGGTTGCAGTGAACCAAAATTGTGCCATTGGACTTCAGCCTGGGTGAAAAGAGCGAGACTCCATCTCATTAAAAAAAAAAAATTAAACCTCTTATCTATATATATTACCCACTCTCGGGTATTTTTTCTGCTAGTATGAAAACCGACTAATACAGCTGTGAAAGAGATACACAAGTTAATGATGTTAATGAAGCAGTATTTTAAATATGAGAAAGTAAGTTTAGAAGCAAAAGGAAATTTCTAGAAGGATGAATACCCAAGAGAAAGAGACAACTAATAGTGTAGGCTTCCTGCAAAGGCAGGTGAAAATGGAACCCA
>NW_022443736.1:0-3594 GCF_009761245.1 Sapajus apella
TGGTGGTATGCGCCTGTAGTTCCAGCTTCTCAGAAGCCTGAGGCAGGAGAATCGCTTGAACCTGGGAGGCGGAGGTTGCAGTGAGCCGACATTAGGCCACTGCACTCCAACCTGGGCAACAGAGCCAGACTGTTTCAAACCAAAAAAGTTGTATACCACTCCTCATCCCCCTTGCCCTAGTTGGAAGCTCCCGCTTTGCCTTCCACCATGATTTTAAGCTTTCCGTGGCCTTCCCAGAAGCAGATGCTGGTGTTTTTTTTCTCTGTACAGCCTGCGGAAACATGAGCCAGTTAAAACAATTTTCTTATAAATTATCCAGTCTGATGTATTTCCTTATAGCAATGCAGGAATGAATTACGTAATACAAAACATTGATTTGCCCAAACACCAATTTATGAATCAGAGAGCACCCAGCTGTGGTTTGTTGTTTGTGGGCTCAAAGGTGGGACTTGAAGAAAAGGCATGAGGAAGAAAGAAGCATTAGGAAGCACACCAAATTCAATATTGGATTGGGTACAGTTACATATTGCATTTGCATGCATCAGGTGCAAATGTCCTGGTTATGTAGTCAGAGCTTTATTGGCAGCTTGTGATTGGTTAAACCTAAGATTTGTTTTTCTTTAAGTTAATAATTCACAGAAAATTTCTTTTTAACATAGTTAGGTTTCCTCAGGTAGAATCCCAGGGCACTATGGCCATTTTAGTCAAATTGTGAGCCGTTTAATTATTTTAATGCTTCACAGGGGGACTGGTTTTCCCTGCATTTTTCAAACATATGGCAAGCAGGGTCTCCAAATCCATTCTTGTTCTCCTAGCCTAGCTGTTCTAGGGCCTGTAGAAAATTCTAAATTTCCAGTCAGGTGAGGTGACTCATGCCTATAATCCCAGAACTTTGGAAAACTGAGGCAGGCAGATAATGAGGTCATGAGATCGAGACCATCCTGGCCAGCATTGTCTCTTGAACCCAGGAGGTGGAGATTGCAGTGAGCCAAGTTGGCGCTACTGCACTTCAGCCTCGCAACAGAGTGAGACTCTGTCTCAAAAAAAAAGGAAACTAAATTTCCAATTTATGACTTACATTCCCAAATGCCAATTATCCCTCTCCCAAATCATGTTTTCAACTATTAATTCTTTATTTGGTTTTAGAACAAACACAATATTTTAATTGTTTATTTTTGTTTCACAGTGTGGTGGTTGTCTCTTACTTTTCTGGTGAACATTTCACGACACAAAAGAATAATTTCCTGACAATACTGTAACAAATCTTTGCACCTCTCTGTTTATCTTGCCTAGGCACACACCTTAACAAAATTTCTTTGGGTTGAGGTTGCTTTTTGGTACCTTTGCAGGGTGATGCATCCTCAGCCACTCTTCTGTGTTTTCCTGGTTCTGGGTTTAACAACTGTCTGGGGATGACGCAAGATGCTCACAGTGGCCCTGTCTCTTGGCGTGTCTGGTGAGTATCAGCTCTCTCCCAGTAGACAGCCTAAGGTATTGGGTGGAGCATCTTAGGGAAACAGCTAGATGCCCCTTTGCTGAGAGCAGTTTCCCGATATACATTTTCTCTAAAAAGCTAACTGTTTTGAATATTAAGATTTTTTCTCTCAGTCCCAGCTTCCTTTCCTGGCAGACACATTGGTGCTGGTACTAAGGAGAAAAGGCACACATGCATCTTGTCCTCTGGTTTCTCTCAGGCTTGTGAAGGGAGAATAACTATCCCAAAGTGCAGGAAAAACCCACTTTAATGAGGTAGTGTATGAACTTGCAAAGGAAAATACACATCAGGCACATAAGAGGCAAGTGCAGTGCCTTCTGAGAAGGTGGTGATTAAGTACCTTAGCAGGATGGGGATTGGAGAATCTCTCAAGTGATTGACACATGAGTCCAATATGTTTGTGACTCAGCACCACCTCTCCCTGCGTTTGTCATCTTGAATATATTTGTTCACTTATTTCGTTTTTATTAACTGTATAATGTATTTTGTCATTAGAGCTTGAAAGATAAAAAACCACAAATGTTTCTAAGAGGAAAGAAAGTGATAGATTTCAGAGAAAATAACTTGTTTTATATTCCATTGGTTAAAAATTTTCATTTACCTTTTTTATTTTGTAGAGTGAATGTAGGAAGATTCTGAGGTCTGTTCTATTTTAGCATGATTTCAAACTGAATCTCAGAGCTTAGCTTTGGGAATTCTACCTTAGGAAAAAAACAGAAGAAATGTTTCTCATTATAGCTACAGAAAAGTAAATACATTTCTACAAAAAAGTAGGTTAACACACAAATTACAAACATTTATGAAAACATCAGTTCCTCTTGTGCAGAGTGGAGAATTTTTGAGAGTGGGTACCTCAGTTCTGTTATCTGAATTTCAGTTTAATATTAAATTTTATGGAATGAAACTTGGCAACTACTACAAGTGTTCATACATTATTGTTTACTATATGATTTGTTATAAAAATGATAATTAAATGACTCATTTACTGCCTGGAAAAGATAGATACTTTTATTTTTTTGCTGAGATATAAAATAAAAATGCAAAAATTTTCTGCCTATAGCATAAACACTGAGTTTGAGTAATTTTGCTGGATTTACTTATCACTAGGTTTTTACTTATTTAAAACTAAGTGAATATTCTTGACTTGAAAGCAGACATATGGCCTTAGAGAACCCAAGCAAATAACCATCCTAATTCTGCAAAAGGGGGGTCACTGAAAGCCGAGTTAGTTCCTCTCGGGAAGTCTTCACTGCAGGTGTTCCAATCTGTTTAAACCAACCGTGAAAGGAGCTCTTTATGCAGAGTCTTGGAAAAATTGGAATCCACAGGGAAACTGGTGAGATTTGGGATGGGAGTAGGGGGGGTAATGCCTTTTCTGAGGGTGTAATTGTCGTTGTTTTGGGCTGTTTCTAGATAAATGTGAAATAAAATATTTTCAAGTTAAGGTTAGAAGTAACTATTGTAAAAGGAGTATTGCAGTGAGAGAAACATCAAACATGAGATCTGCCAGCATCTCAAAGTTTAGGCAGACAAAGGCTTTTTTCCCTAGAGAGAAGCAAACAAGATTAGAAAGAAGGTGGGAGGGAGAGGCCAGATGGAGGATGGCAATATCAGCTTTGAAATCAGAATGCGTTGCCCTGAAGTCAGCCTGTTCTTAAGAGGAGAAGAAAGAGAGGTTGTATTTTGGCTCAGGCTGAGGTGGGTCAGAGTTCAGGAGCCTGGGGTAAGGAGAGAAACTTAAGCAAAGTTTGATTAGTAAGTATTTTGTTCTGAAGAAGAAAACTGTTCATCTAATTGTTCATGAGGCAAAAATGGGAATTTGCACTGTCTGTGTTTCCTTTTGTGACAGGTAAATAACAGAGCAACATCAATGTCATAATGGGAAGGGGTTTTTTGTTGTTGTTGTTGTTGTTTTGTTTTTTTGACATTACGTTGCTCCTGCAGAACACAAAGAATGGGAGATTGCTTTAGTTACCACTTTTTACCAGGGTCACCTACTTGTCCCAACGTCCCCCATCACTCTCCCTTGACTTATGCATCTTTCACCTGGCTGTTCTTGAGTTGTGTCCTTCATAATCAACTGGAAAACATAGTACAAT
>NW_022443737.1:0-3594 GCF_009761245.1 Sapajus apella
GTTCCAGACTCAGTTTATTATTATCATTATTATTTGAGACAGAGTCTCACTTTACCACCCAGGCTGGAGTGCTGTGGCGCTCTCTCGGCTCACCTCAACCTCTGCCTCCTGGGTTCAAGTGAGTCTCCTGTCTCAGCCTCCCAAGCAGCTGGGATTACAGGCACATGCCACCATGCCCGACTAATTTTTGTATTTTTAGTAGAGACGGGGTTTCACCATGTGGGCCAGGCTGGTCTTGAAGTCCTGACCTCAGGCGATCCACCTGCCTTGGCCTCCCAAAGTGCTGGGATTGAGCCACCGCGCCTGGCCCCAGACTCACTTTGGTCTTGTCCAGCCCCAGCCATTTTTTAAGGAGCCTTGGGTCTTTTTAGGGGTGAATAATTTTAATTTTTTTTTTTCCTTTTGAGACAGCGTCCCACTCTGTCATCCTGGCTAGAGGGCAGTGGGGCAATCACAACTCACCGCAGCCTTGACCTCCCAGGCTCAAGTGATCTTCCCACCTCAGCCTCCCGGGTAGCTGGGGCTACAGGCACATGCCATCACACCTGGGGAAATTTTTTTTTATGATTATACTTTAAGTTCTGGGGTACATGTGTGTAGGGCCACAGCCTGATAGGGTCGTGGGGTGTCCCCTATTGCTGTGCTGAGTCGAAGGATCCGAGAAATAAAGAGACAGGACACAGAAGGACTGGAAAACAGCAGCTGGGCCCCAGGGGGCCACACCACCTACAAGCGGAGACAGGGGAGGCCCAGAGCATCCAGAAGTGTCTGTATTTATTAGGTACAAGGCAGGGGGAAGGGTCGTGAGTGAGGTCATCTCTAGTCTTAATGATAGGGCATACATAATCATGTGAATAGTAAGCGAGGGGGCCACCCCATTAAGTCACCTAGTCAGAGAGGTGGGCTGTGTGCAGTAGGGGGCCGTGCCGTGTGCAGCAGTAGAGGGTCGTGCACAAAAGGGTCCACCCCCATTAGGTCACCGGTGCAAGGAGGTGGGCTGTGTGCAACAAGTGCCATGCGCAACACTTCTTATCTGGGGGCTGGAGACTTCAAAGGATTCCCATAGAAGGATGCTGTAAACCAATGCAGTGGGAGCTGACAGAGTGTGCTCTGCTCTAAGATAATTTATAGGGGGATTGATTTGAGCCAGCCCACTAGTGAGAAAAAGCTGACAGGGCGTACAGCTGCCATGGCACGATTACACCAGAGGGGTTCTTCTCCCTCGGTTGTTCGGGGGTCTTAGGCCTGAGGCCTACTTTCCACAAGAACTGCATGCAAGGTACGGCCACTCCTTTTCAGGAGGAATAAGTCTTGCTCCAAGCCGGCCACGCAGCGGGTACTGAGTGCTGCTGTCTAGGCTCTGACCTGCCATATAACGTGTGCCCTTTCAGGCAGGGGCGCTACGGCCTGGGTCTTTGGTTCTTGTCCTGGCCTGGCTGTTTTTCCCATGTATTGCTTCTGTTCTGTGACTGCTCTAGGCATTCCTCCTACTATAAACTACTCTATGATTATATAGAAAGATTATATAAAACTAAGTATGGTTTTATATATATATAAGCTACATATAAGATTATATGGAACTAAGTGTGATTATATATATAAGCTAGACATAAGTAAGCAGCAAGTTATACTTCAAGCGCTAATTGTGCCTGGGGTCTGCACAGCTTTCTGTCCTCGGTGCCCACGTGGGGAGTTACCCACACATGTGCAGATCATGCAGGATTTTTACATCGGTGTACACATGCCATGGTGGTTTGCTGCATGTCTGGGTACATTTTAAAAATTTGTAGAGACAGGATGTCACTATATTGCCAAGGCTGGTCTCAGACTTCTGGGCTCATGCAATCCTCCTGCCTTGGCCTCCCAAGGTGCTGGGATTACACACAACAGCCGCCATACCTGGCTGGCGTACTATTTTAAAACCTAGATAGGCTGGGCGTGGTGGCTCACGCCTGTAATCCCAACACTTTGGGAGGCCAAGGCGGGCAGATCACAAGGTCAGGAGTTTGAGACCAGCCTGGCTAACACAGTGAAACTCCATCTCTACAAAAAATACAAAAATTAGCTGGGCGTAGTGGCACATGCCTGTAGTCCCAGCTACTCTGGAGGCTGAGGCAGGAAAATCGCTTGAACCCAGGAGGCAGACGTTGCGGTGAGTCGAGATTGCACCACTGCACTCTAGCCTGGGCAACAGAGTGAGACTCCATCTCAAACAAAACAAAACAAAACAAAACCCTAGATAAATCTAGGTTTTGATTGAGTAAGGAGCCTAAAGGAAGAAGTACCAAGATGGAGGATGGATTGTGGAGGGCCTCGAAGGTTAGGCCAGAGTGTGGTTTAATTTTGTTGGCTTTAAGTAGCCAACCATTGGAAGTCGTAAACATTAGAGTGACATACTGCACTGGATACCATGCAGAGGAAAGAGAGGGCAGGCAGGGAGACAAATGGGAAGGACAGTGCCCGCCGGATGTGTTTGCATATATTGAGAGAAGAGTTACAGTTCTGTCAGTCTGGGGACAGAAGAGAGATAGGTCCAAAGAAAATTCAGTAAAAACAGACCGAGGGCTGGGTGCGGTGGCTCACACCTGTAACCCCAGCACTTTGGGAGGCCGAACCAGGCAGATCAACTGAGGCCAGGAGTTCGAGACCAGCCTGGCCAACATGGTAAAACCCCCCGTCTCTACTAAAAATACAAAAATTAGCCGGGTGTGGTGGCAGGCACCTGCAATCCCAGCTATTCCGGAGGCTGAGGCAGTAGAATCGCTTGAACCTGGGAGGCGGAGGTTACAGTGAGCTGAGATTGTGCCACTGTCCCCAGCCTGGGCAACAAGAGCAAAACTCTGTCTTAAAAAAAAAAAAAAAAAAAAAAACAAGACAACAAGACTGAAGTCATCCAGAGAAAAGAAAGGAAAAGTAATGAGTTTACCATGAGAATCATCTGTGAATAATGCATAATCATAAGTTATACACCGCATGCTGATTTAGCCAATTGCAATATAATTCTTTTGGGATTATGTTTGCATATGTGCATGGTGTTTATGGAACTAAGTCCTCATCTTCCACTGAAGAAAGTCAACAGCTAATATTTATAACCGAAAAACTAGGCCAGGCACGGTGGCTCATGCCTATAATCCCAGCACTTTGGGAGGCTGAGGTGGGCAGATCGCTTGAGCTCAGGAGTTCAAAATGAGCCTGGGCAACATAGTGACACCCTATCTCTGCAAAAGATAAAAAAAATTAGGCTGGGAGCAGTGGCTCACACTTGTAATCCCAGCACTTTGGGAGGCTGAGGCAGGTGGATCTGAGGTCAGGAGTTCAAGACCAGCCTGGCCAACACAGTGAAATGCTGTCTCTACTAAAAATATTAGCCGAGCGTGGTGGCAAGCACTTGTAGTCCCAGATACTCGGGAGGCTGAGGCAGGGGAATCACATTAACCCAGGAGACAGAGGTTGCAGTGAGCTGAGATCACACCATTTCACTCCAGCCTGGGCAAGAGAGTGTGACTCTATTTAAAAAAAAAAAAAAGAAGGGCCGGGCGCGGTGGCTCAAGCCTGTAATCCCAGCACTTTGGGAGGCCGAGGCGGGTGGATCAC
>NW_022443738.1:0-1751 GCF_009761245.1 Sapajus apella
AGAAAAGAGAGAATAACCAAATTGATGCAATAAAAAACGATAAAGGGGATATCACCACAGATTCCACAGAAATTCAAACCATCATCAGAGATTATTACAAACAACTCTATGCACACAAACTAATAAACCTGGAAGAAATGGATAAATTCCTGGACACTTGCCTCCTGCCAAGCCTAAACCAGGAAGAAGCCGAAACCCTGAACAGACCCATAACAAGGTCTGAAGTTGAGGCAGCAATTAAGAGCTTACCACCCAAAAAAAGCCCAGGTCCAGATGGGTTCACGGCTGAATTCTACCAGACATACAAAGAGGAGCTGGTACCATTTCTTCTGAGACTATTCCAAACAATACAAAAAGAGGGAATTCTTCCCAAATCATTTTATGAGACCAACATCATCCTGATTCCAAAACCCGGCAGAGACTCAACAAGAAAAGAAAACTTCAGGCCAATATCCATGATGAACATAGATGCAAAAATCTTCAATAAAATACTGACAAGCCGATTGCAACAGCACATCAAAAAGCTTATCCACCATGTTCAAGTAGGCTTCATCCCGGGGATGCAAGGCTGGTTCAACATACGCAAGTCTATAAACGTAATTCACCACATAAACAGAACCAAAGACAAAAACCACATGATTATCTCAATTGATGCAGAGAAGGCCTTTGACAAAATTCAACAGTCCTTTATGCTAAAAACACTCAATAAGCTAGGTATCGATGGAACGTATCTCAAAATAATAAAAGCTATTTTTGACAAACCAACAGCCAATATCATACTGAATGGGCAAAAACTGGAAGCATTCCCCTTGAAATGTGGCACCAGACAAGGATGCCTGCTCTCACCACTGCTATTCAATATAGTATTAGAAGTTCTAGCCAGAGCAATCAGGCAAGAAAAAGAAATAAAGGGCATTCAAATAGGAAAGGAGGAAGTCAAATTGTCTCTATTTGCAGACGACATGATTGTATATCTAGAAGACCCCATCGTCTCAACCCCAAACCTCCTGAAACTGATAAGCAAGTTCAGCAAAGTCTCAGGATACAAAATCAATGTGCAAAAATCACATGCATTCCTATACACCAATAACAGACTTAAAGAGAGCCAAATCAAGAACAAACTTCCATTCACAATTGCCACAAAGAGAATAAAATACCTAGGAATACAACTAACAAGGAATGTAAAGGACCTCTTCAAGGAGAACTACAAGCCACTGCTCAACGAAATAAGAGAGGACACAAACAGATGGAGAAACATTCCATGTTCATGGTTAGGAAGAATCAATATCGTGAAAATGGCCATACTACCCAAAGTAATTTACAGATTCAATGCTATCCCCATCAAGCTACCAATGACCTTCTTCGCAGAACTGGAAAAAACCACCTTAAACTTCATATGGAACCAAAAGAGAGCCCGCATAGCCAAGTCAATTCTAAGCAAAAAGAACAAAGTGAGGGGCATCACACTACCAGACTTCAAACTATACTGCAAGGCTACAGCAATCAAAACAGCATGGTACTGGTACCAAAACAGAGATATCGACCAATGGAACAGAGCAGAGGTCTCGGAGGCAACACAACATATCTACAACCACCTGATCTTTGACAAACCAGACAAAAACAAGCAATGGGGAAAGGATTCCCTGTTCAATAAATGGTGTTGGGAAAGCTGGCTAGCCATATGCAGAAAGCAGAAACTGGACCCCTTCCTGACACCTTACACTAAAATTAACTCCAGATGGATTAAAGAC
>NW_022443738.1:1851-3592 GCF_009761245.1 Sapajus apella
ATCAAACTCCACAGCTTCTGCACAGCAAAAGAAACAATCATTAGAGTTGAATCGGCAGCCAACAGAATGGGAAAAAATTTTTGCAGTTTACCCATCTGACAAAGGGCTGATATCCAAAATTTACGAAGAACTAAAACAGATTTACAAGAAAAAAACTAACAAGCCCATTCAAAAGTGGGCAAAGGATATGAACAGACACTTTACAAAAGAAGACATACGTGAGGCCAACAAACATATGAAAAAATGCTCATCATCACTGGTCATCAGAGAAATGCAAATCAAAACTACATTGAGATACCATCTCACGCCGGTTAGAATGGCGATCATTAAAAAATCTGGAGACAACAGATGCTGGAGAGGATGTGGAGAAATAGGAACACTTTTACACTGTTGGTGGGAGTGTAAATTAATTCAACCATTGTGGAAGACAGTGTGGCGAATCCTCAAGGACCTAGAAATAGAAATTCCATTTGACCCAGCAATCCCATTACTGGGTATATATCCAAAGGATTACAAATCGTTCTACTATAAGGACACGTGCACACGAATGTTCATTGCAGCACTGTTTACAATAGCAAAGACCTGGAACCAACCCAAATGCCCATCGACGATAGACTGGATAGGGAAAATGTGGCACATATACACCATGGAATATTATGCAGCCATCAAAAACGATGAGTTTGTGTCCTTTGTAGGGACATGGATGAACCTGGAAACCATCATTCTCAGCAAACTGACAGAAGAGCAGAAGATCAAACACCGCATGTTCTCACTCATAGGCGGGTGTTGAACAATGAGAACCCATGGACACAGGGAGGGGAGCACTACACACTGGGGTCAGTTGGGGGGAAATAGGGGAGGGACGGTGAGGGGTGGGAAGCTGGGGAGAGATAGCAAGGGGAGAAATGTCAGATGTAGGTGATGGGGAGGAAGGCAGCAAATCACACTGCCACGTGTGTTCCTATGCAACAATTATGCATGTTCTTCACATGTACCTCAAAACCTAAAATGCAATAAAATAAATAAATGGGGGGAAAAAAAAAGACAGACTCAAAGATCCTTGACAGTAGGGCCCTGTCCTGTGACTCTTCAAGTCCAGTTTTTTTGCACATAGAAGCACTCATAAACATTTTTGATAACAAGAATATTGAGGTTCTTAATTATGTTAAAAACATTCAACATATTTAAAAGCTATTAAATGTCAAACTAATCACTTTTTGCAAGTGAAACTAATACTTTGTTGAAAATTCTTATAAAACAAGTTGTATTTCACAAGATTGCACAGAAACAAAATATTAAACTCTATTATTAACATAAAAAAAATAGAAAGCCAATCTGCACATCGTTCTGTTGGCGTAACCTGCAACATTTAGCAACAATTAACATGGATGGGATTCAGTGCCTTATGCTCTAATCTCAAGCTTGTTCTGTGATCATTTGAAAAGGTGATAAAGAAAATAATGCATTTCCTAGAAAATGCATATCTCTTGGCAAAGCATTTCTATAAAAGCATCTCTTGTGCAATCTATATATCCTGTGATATCTCAGGCCTGAGAAATTAACAGAACTGTTTGCATCCTTGTATGCCTCCAAGGAAAGAGAATGCTCTACGGCTAATCTTCCCCTTGGTCTATGTCTCATGAGTGATTTCAGACATGTGCAATCATATTAGCCAAAATATGTCTCATGTTCTGTCAATGGGTCGTTGACCAGTCTAAGTTTCCAATATTGTTCTATTCTT
>NW_022443739.1:0-3591 GCF_009761245.1 Sapajus apella
TTGCCAAGGCAACCTGCCATTGCTGAGGCAGCCGGCCGTTGCCAAGGCAACCCGCCACAGCAAAGAGACTCCGCCTCAACAGAGGCGGGCCACCATCGCCAAAGCAGTTCTAACTACACCCATATAAACAGGACTGCAGGGAAGTTCACTCGGCAGTGGGGCGGAGACCACAGCAGCTCAGCAAAGCTGCTATAGGCCGACAGTGACTAGGCTGCCTCCTTGCTGGGCTGGGCAGGTCTGAAGGAAAAAAAAAAAAAAGAAGGTGGCAGCATAACGGAAACTCATAAATAAAGCCCTAAATCCCTGGGACAGAGCACCTGGGAACAAAAAGCAGTTTATGAGTTCTGCTGCAGCAGACCTAAAAGTACCTGCCCAGCAGCTCTGAATGAACAATAACAGAGCTCACAGCTCACCATTTGAGCTCCTATAAAGAAGAGACCATCTCCTCAAGCAGCTCCCTGACCCCCATATATCCAAAAAGACACCTCATAAAAGAGAGATCAGATTGACACTAGGCGGGTATCCGTCTGGGACAAAGACAGCAGAAGAAGAAAACTGGTAACAACCCTTGCTGTTCAGCGGCTGCTGCAGGTGAACCCGAGGCAAGCAGGGCCTGGAGTGAACCTCAGCAGTCCTACAGCAGAGGGGCCAGACTGTCAGAAGGAAAACCAAGAAACAGAAATAACCTCATCATCAACAAACAGAACATCAAACTGAAAGATTTGAGACCCAATCTGAAAGCCAGCAACTACAAAGTCGACAGGTGGATAAATCCTTAAAGATGGGAAGAAACCAGCGCAAAAAGGATGAAAACACCCGAAACCAGAACACCTCTCCTCCTAAAAGGGATCACAACTCCTCACCAGCAAGGGAACAAGGTTGGATGGAGAGCGAGTGTGATGAAATGACAGAATCAGACTTCAGAAGGTGGGTAGTAAGAAACTTCTGTCAACTTAAAGAACATGTTCTAACCAAATGCAAAGAAACTAAGAACCTTGAAAAAAGATTTGTCGAAATGCTAACGAGAATGGACAAAATAGAAAGCAATATAAGTGAATTGATGGAGCTGAAAAACGCAACACGAGAACTTCGTGAAGCATGCACAAGTATCAACAGCCGAATGGACCAAGCAGAAGAAAGGATATCAGAGGTCGAAGATCAACTCAATGAAATAAAATGGGAAGGCAAGACTGGAGAAAAAAGGGTAAAAAGGAATGAACAAAGTCTCCAAGAAATGTGGGACTATGTGAAAAGACCTAATCTACATTTGATAGGCATACCCGAATGCGACGAAGAGAATGAATCCAAGCTGGAAAATACTCTTCAGGATATTATCCAGGGAAACTTCCCCAACCTAGCAAGGCAGGCAAACATTCAAGTCCAGGAAATACAGAGAACACCACAAAGATATTCGTCAAGAAGAGCAACCCCAAGGCACATAATCGTCAGATTCACCAGGGTCGAAATGAAGGAGAAAATACTAAGGGCAGCCAGAGAGAAGGGTCGGGTTACCCATAAAGGGAAGCCCATCAGACTCACAGCAGATCTCTCAGCAGAGACCCTTCAAGCCAGAAGAGAGTTGGGGCCAATATTCAACATCCTTAAAGAAAAGAACTTTCAACCCAGAATCTCCTATCCAGCCAAACTAAGCTTCATAAGTGAAGGAAAAATAAAATCCTTTGGGAACATGCAAGTACTCAGAGATTTCGTCACCACCAGGCCAGCTCTACAAGAGCTCCTGAAAGAGGCTCTACACATATAAAGGAACAACAAGTACCAGCTCAACTAAAGGACAAAACACCTAGCTAGCACCAAAATGGCAGTATCAAATTCACACATAACAATATTAACCCTAAATGTAAATGGACTAAATGCCCAAATCAAAAGACACAGACTGGCAAATCGGATAAAAAGACAAAACCCATGGGTGTGCTGTATCCAGGAAACCCATCTCACATGCAAGGATACACAAAGCCTCAAAATAAAGGGATGGAGGAAGATTTACCAAGCAAATGGAGAGCAAAAAAAAGCAGGAGTTGCAATTCTCATCTCTGATAAATTAGACTTTAAAGCAACAAAGATCATAAGAGACAAAGAGGGACATTACATAATGGAAAAAAGATCAATGCAACAAGAAGAGCTAACGATTCTAAATATATATGCACCCAATACAGGAGCACCCAGATACATAAGGCAAGTTCTTAATGACTTACAAAGAGACTTAGACTCCCACACAATAATAGTGGGAGACTTTAACACCCCATTGTCAACATTTTTTTTTTTTTGAGACGGAGTTTCACTCATGTTACCCAGGCTGGAGTGCAATGGTGCGATCTCGGCTCACCGCAACCTCCGCCTCCTGGGTTCAGGCAATTCTCCTGCCTCAGCCTCCTGAGTAGCTGGGATTACAGGCACACACCACCATGCCCAGCTAATTTTTTGTATTTTTAGTAGAGACGGGGTTTCACCATGTTGACCAGGATGGTCTCAATCTCTTGACCTCGCGATCCACCCGCCTCAGCCTCCCAAAGTGCTGGGATTACAGGCTTGAGCCACCGCGCCTGGCCCATTGTCAACATTAGACAGATCGACCAGACAGAAAATTAACAAGGATATCCAGGACTTGAACTCAGACCTGGACCAAGCAAACCTAATAGACATTTACAGAACTCTCCACCCCAAATCCACAGAATATACATTCTTCTCAGCACCACATCACGCCTACTCTAAAATTGACCACAGCTTCTGCACAGCAAAAGAAACAATGATTAGAGTGAAGCAGCAACCAACAGATTGGGAAAAAATTTTTGCGGTTTACCCATCTGACAAAGGGCTGATATCCAGAATTTACAAAGAACTAAAACAGATTTACCAGAAAAAATCTAACAAGCCCATTCAAAAGTGGGCAAAGGATATGAACAGACACTTTACAAAAGAAGACATACGTGAGGCCAACAAACATAGGAAAAAATGCTCATCATCACTGGTCATCAAAGAAATGCAAATCAAAACTGCATTAAGATACCATCTCACGCCAGTTAGAATGGCGATCATTAAAAAATCTGGAGACAACAGATGCTGGAGAGGATGTGGAGAAATAGGAACACTTTTACACTGTTGGTGGGATTGTAAATTAGTTCAACCATTGTGGAAGACAGTGTGGCAATTCCTCAAGGACCTAGAAATAGAAATTCCATTTGACCCAGCAATCCCATTACTGGGTATATACCCAAAGGATTACAAATCGTTCTACTATAAGGACTTGTGCACACGAATGTTCATTGCAGCACTGTTTACAATAGCAAAGACCTGGAACTAACCCAAAGGCCCATTGACGATAGACTGGATAGGGAAAATGTGGCACATATACACCATGGAATATTATGCAGCCATCAATAACGATGAGTTTGTGTCCTTTGTAGGGACATGGATGAACCTGGAAACCATCATTCTCAGCAAACTGACAGAAGAGCAGAAGATCAAACACCACATGTTCTCACTCATAGGCGGGTGTTGAACAATGAGAACACATGGACACAGGGGTGGGAGCACTACACACTGGGGTCAGTTGGGGGGAAATAGGAGAGGGAC
>NW_022443740.1:0-3591 GCF_009761245.1 Sapajus apella
ATTAATTATCAGTAGCAGATGTCTTGTGATTGTTATTGTAGTAATATAAAAGAATGTGCCAATTTTGGAAAAAATCCCTTAAGTATTTTTGTATAATCTTGATGTCTGCAATTTGCTTTCAAGCAGTTCAGAGCTCCCCAAAATGTGAGTGTGTGCATGTATATGTACATGTGTGTAAGAAAGAGAAAATGAGTGTGTATGTGAAGAGGAAAAGAGACATAGAGACACACAAAGCCAATCCCAGAAAATGTTAATTTGTGAATCTAAATAAAGGGTGCATGTGTCTTTATGGTGCTTCTTTTTCGACTTTTCTGTTTGACATTAAAAGTTGGAAGAATTTTTTTAAAGGCACTTGTTTATTCAGGGTGAACACGATCTTCAAATTTCTTTGCTAGATGTTGGTTTCCTGTAGTTGTTAATACTTTTGTGCACCTGATTGCCTTATGACAAAATAAACTTAGCTATGAAAGAAAAACTGTCTGTGTAGCCATAAAACCAAACAATTGCTTCACTGAATAGGAAAAGAATGTATGATGTTTATTGCAAGTAATATTGTTATAAACTGTTATTCTCCTAATACAGTATAACCAATTATTACCTTGTAATGTTAGTCAGCATCTAGTAATAAGGAGAGACCAATGGGCAGTATTTATACACAATTACACTGAGACCAATTCCTTGTAGCCTGAAAAACAAGATGGCAAACATTAAGAAAAGGTACAGGAGGTGTTTTTTCATGATTTACAGGACAAGAAATCACACTATCTTCTTCTACTAGATGATTAATTATTCTGGGAAACATATACTCAGGTTTATAGTTAAAATAGACAAGAATACAAGGTGCATAAGCAACCCTGTCATCTTTCATCATTACAATCTTGCCAATCTGGAATGAAGCAAAAAAATGACACAAGTAGACAGGGGCATTGGCCTAAGAGGAGGAAGACCAGTGTTATGGCTTCAGCTCTGCTTCCAAATAGCCCCAGTATTTTATGGTAAATCACTTCCCTTCTCTGAGCTCTAGTTTCCTCATCTATCAAATATGGCAGCTGAACTGAATTAAGATTGTTGGATCTGCAAGATCAAGGGATATTTATTCTTCAAGGACTGGGAGACAAGATGGCAATTTAGAACAATTTCATAAGAAATAAAAATTTAATGTGATGTGAATATTATTCATTAGATTTCACAGGACACAGGGAGTGGAGACCAAGAGATAGCTAAAAATTATCATCAGCTTCAGGGAATCACTCCATTCTAAGACCTAGGGACTGCACTCGGTGGGGACAGACACTTCACCAGAGGCCCAGAAGGTTTTGTATGAAGAATGGCCACAAGAGGAAGGGTGGAAATTACACTGGGCCAAGAAGATTTCCATTGACCCCTTGTGTGATACGACTTTTCTTTCCAAAGCCACAAACATCTTTATATTTTTGCTGGATTACACTTTTTTAATGAATTCTAGAAGGAAGTAATATTTGGCAACCAGGTAGCAGCAGAAATTGAAAAGTCCCCCAGAACTAGGAGAGGAAACTCTGAGGAAGGAAATCCAGAAATACCTCAAAACTAAGAAATCGGGGTGTGTAGAGCACCCCTTCATTAAACTCCATCTTAGAAAAAATACTGCATTTTATATTTTATATGGGGCTTTGCCAATAAGGATATTTTGCTTAACAAACAAATAAAAATGTGAAGACTGCATCCAACCAGGTAAGAACATAACAAGCACACTCTTCCACTGTAGGTTCTCACCAGAGGATCTGTGACTATATATATATATATATGAAGGCAGACCTTCAGCCTCTCCAAACAGCTGCCTTAATTAACCCAGTCTTGCAGTCGGCCATGATAAGCACTTAGCATGTACCTCTAAAGGCTCTTCCACATCAAAGACTCCTCCTTGGGAGACGAATGGACCAGACCAGGAATCCTTTTGTCTTCTTCGCTCCCACTGGGACTTGCTCATTTATCCTTTCTCCTACCTCGTTCTCCTCTTGATGGTAAGTGCTACCTTGTTTGTTGTGGAATATTTAACCTATAATATTTATATATTGGTTCAATATACTATTATGTATGATATGCAATATAGACTGACTTGTGGAATGGATTGAGTCTGTGTTGCCCATGGCTCTGACTGCGGAGTGAACAGGGAGTGCTAAGGAGAACTGTCTCCTTGGGAACTCCATGTAGCTCATGATTTTGTGATTAGAAATTCTCTGAAGAACTGAGAGAATTAGGATGAGTTCTTCTTCAATAGAAGCCTGACATGTGGAAAGACACACACATGTGTGAACCAGGACACCTCTAACCTTGCACTGCTGATGACATGGGGCTTTGAGAAAAAATTGCCTAAACTACTGAGGACATAGATGCCACCAAGTGAGGTATGAGTTAAATCAAGCAGAGTAAGACCATAGGTGAGTAGAATGCCTTGGAAATTGATTATTGGATAACTCTGAGTGAATTTGAAACACTTGTCAGTCTATTAAGTTATGTGTGTGTGATTTTCTAAGTACATAGGCAAATTTTCTTTCCTAAATAGGAACAGTCTCCAGAACACTACTGAATCTTCCTTTGATGATTTTACATTTTATAATATTTCTGAGTCATTATTTTAAACATCATTACCTCTGCATAGGGATTGTAAATATGGGATGTGAACACTGTATTGAATCTGTACGGGATTCATGCATCCCTGGAAGGTGATTTTTGGAAGGACCATAAATCTTGAGTGTGAACTAGTTTCTACTCTTTGTCTCCTTCTCATGAAATATGAGTATAGCAGCTACAACAACAAAAATTAAGGTGAATTCTGGTTAGTTTGGGTTCATAAATTTATCAAATTCTTACCATATTTTGTTTTAAATCAAAGTGAATGAAATTAAATCTATATCCCCTAGTCTAATTCCCTTTAGTGAGACTGCATCCTTTCAACAGCTATTAGAGAAACATTTTTTTGCCCACACATTTTCAAAGAAGTTTCTGGAGCTTACAACACACAGGCTATCATTTAAACTATAAGTATTCAGAAGCAGAAATTCTACTCACAATTGAACTTCGCTGAATTGGCTGACATGGTGTTTTAAATTCTAATTCTACTCTAGAGCAAACCCAGATTGAAAAGCTGAGGACAAGTCATATGTATTGTTTGTACTGGGCAGCTGCATCATTAGCAGTCTTTGATACACAATGGCAAGTTCGGTTTAATATGTTTATGCTCCCAGGAGTTTTTCCTAGCGTTCTTCCATTAGACGATATGTAGCAGTGTTCACAAACTCTGAGTGGCATTGACATTAATTTCTAATAATGTTTAGAAACATTTGTAAAATTTCTAAACATTATTAGAAATTAACAATGGGGTCCCATCCTCCAGTATACAATGTGCATGCTAAATCAATGACCGTTATTTGATGCACTATCCCCCAAAGAAAAAATATGTGGGCCTCAGAATTAAGGCATGGAAGCCACAATGGCTCCTGTTACTATCACCCCCAGTAACCTACTTCTGGAATGCGTTCTTCCCATTTCCACAATTCTGGGCACCACAGGTGTAGAGAATTCTTCCACCAGCAGATAGAAAATACATCTGCC
>NW_022443741.1:0-3591 GCF_009761245.1 Sapajus apella
TGGTGGTATGCGCCTGTAGTTCCAGCTTCTCAGAAGCCTGAGGCAGGAGAATCGCTTGAACCTGGGAGGCGGAGGTTGCAGTGAGCCGACATCAGGCCACTGCACTCCAACCTGGGCAACAGAGCCAGACTGTTTCAAACCAAAAAAGTTGTATACCACTCCTCATCCCCCTTGCCCTAGTTGGAAGCTCCCGCTTTGCCTTCCACCATGATTTTAAGCTTTCCGTGGCCTTCCCAGAAGCAGATGCTGGTGTTTTTTTTCTCTGTACAGCCTGCGGAAACATGAGCCAGTTAAAACAATTTTCTTATAAATTATCCAGTCTGATGTATTTCCTTATAGCAATGCAGGAATGAATTACGTAATACAAAACATTGATTTGCCCAAACACCAATTTATGAATCAGAGAGCACCCAGCTGTGGTTTGTTGTTTGTGGGCTCAAAGGTGGGACTTGAAGAAAAGGCATGAGGAAGAAAGAAGCATTAGGAAGCACACCAAATTCAATATTGGATTGGGTACAGTTACATATTGCATTTGCATGCATCAGGTGCAAATGTCCTGGTTATGTAGTCAGAGCTTTATTGGCAGCTTGTGATTGGTTAAACCTAAGATTTGTTTTTCTTTAAGTTAATAATTCACAGAAAATTTCTTTTTAACATAGTTAGGTTTCCTCAGGTAGAATCCCAGGGCACTATGGCCATTTTAGTCAAATTGTGAGCCGTTTAATTATTTTAATGCTTCACAGGGGGACTGGTTTTCCCTGCATTTTTCAAACATATGGCAAGCAGGGTCTCCAAATCCATTCTTGTTCTCCTAGCCTAGCTGTTCTAGGGCCTGTAGAAAATTCTAAATTTCCAGTCAGGTGAGGTGACTCATGCCTATAATCCCAGAACTTTGGAAAACTGAGGCAGGCAGATAATGAGGTCATGAGATCGAGACCATCCTGGCCAGCATTGTCTCTTGAACCCAGGAGGTGGAGATTGCAGTGAGCCAAGTTGGCGCTACTGCACTTCAGCCTCGCAACAGAGTGAGACTCTGTCTCAAAAAAAAAGGAAACTAAATTTCCAATTTATGACTTACATTCCCAAATGCCAATTATCCCTCTCCCAAATCATGTTTTCAACTATTAATTCTTTATTTGGTTTTAGAACAAACACAATATTTTAATTGTTTATTTTTGTTTCACAGTGTGGTGGTTGTCTCTTACTTTTCTGGTGAACATTTCACGACACAAAAGAATAATTTCCTGACAATACTGTAACAAATCTTTGCACCTCTCTGTTTATCTTGCCTAGGCACACACCTTAACAAAATTTCTTTGGGTTGAGGTTGCTTTTTGGTACCTTTGCAGGGTGATGCATCCTCAGCCACTCTTCTGTGTTTTCCTGGTTCTGGGTTTAACAACTGTCTGGGGATGACGCAAGATGCTCACAGTGGCCCTGTCTCTTGGCGTGTCTGGTGAGTATCAGCTCTCTCCCAGTAGACAGCCTAAGGTATTGGGTGGAGCATCTTAGGGAAACAGCTAGATGCCCCTTTGCTGAGAGCAGTTTCCCGATATACATTTTCTCTAAAAAGCTAACTGTTTTGAATATTAAGATTTTTTCTCTCAGTCCCAGCTTCCTTTCCTGGCAGACACATTGGTGCTGGTACTAAGGAGAAAAGGCACACATGCATCTTGTCCTCTGGTTTCTCTCAGGCTTGTGAAGGGAGAATAACTATCCCAAAGTGCAGGAAAAACCCACTTTAATGAGGTAGTGTATGAACTTGCAAAGGAAAATACACATCAGGCACATAAGAGGCAAGTGCAGTGCCTTCTGAGAAGGTGGTGATTAAGTACCTTAGCAGGATGGGGATTGGAGAATCTCTCAAGTGATTGACACATGAGTCCAATATGTTTGTGACTCAGCACCACCTCTCCCTGCGTTTGTCATCTTGAATATATTTGTTCACTTATTTCGTTTTTATTAACTGTATAATGTATTTTGTCATTAGAGCTTGAAAGATAAAAAACCACAAATGTTTCTAAGAGGAAAGAAAGTGATAGATTTCAGAGAAAATAACTTGTTTTATATTCCATTGGTTAAAAATTTTCATTTACCTTTTTTATTTTGTAGAGTGAATGTAGGAAGATTCTGAGGTCTGTTATATTTTAGCATGATTTCAAACTGAATCTCAGAGCTTAGCTTTGGGAATTCTACCTTAGGAAAAAAACAGAAGAAATGTTTCTCATTATAGCTACAGAAAAATAAATACATTTCTACAAAAAAGTAGGTTAACACACAAATTACAAACATTTATGAAAACATCAGTTCCTCTTGTGCAGAGTGGAGAATTTTTGAGAGTGGGTACCTCAGTTCTGTTATCTGAATTTCAGTTTAATATTAAATTTTATGGAATGAAACTTGGCAACTACTACAAGTGTTCATACATTATTGTTTACTATATGATTTGTTATAAAAATGATAATTAAATGACTCATTTACTGCCTGGAAAAGATAGATACTTTTATTTTTTTGCTGAGATATAAAATAAAAATGCAAAAATTTTCTGCCTATAGCATAAACACTGAGTTTGAGTAATTTTGCTGGATTTACTTATCACTAGGTTTTTACTTATTTAAAACTAAGTGAATATTCTTGACTTGAAAGCAGACATATGGCCTTAGAGAACCCAAGCAAATAACCATCCTAATTCTGCAAAAGGGGGGTCACTGAAAGCCGAGTTAGTTCCTCTCGGGAAGTCTTCACTGCAGGTGTTCCAATCTGTTTAAACCAACCGTGAAAGGAGCTCTTTATGCAGAGTCTTGGAAAAATTGGAATCCACAGGGAAACTGGTGAGATTTGGGATGGGAGTAGGGGGGGTAATGCCTTTTCTGAGGGTGTAATTGTCGTTGTTTTGGGCTGTTTCTAGATAAATGTGAAATAAAATATTTTCAAGTTAAGGTTAGAAGTAACTATTGTAAAAGGAGTATTGCAGTGAGAGAAACATCAAACATGAGATCTGCCAGCATCTCAAAGTTTAGGCAGACAAAGGCTTTTTTCCCTAGAGAGAAGCAAACAAGATTAGAAAGAAGGTGGGAGGGAGAGGCCAGATGGAGGATGGCAATATCAGCTTTGAAATCAGAATGCGTTGCCCTGAAGTCAGCCTGTTCTTAAGAGGAGAAGAAAGAGAGGTTGTATTTTGGCTCAGGCTGAGGTGGGTCAGAGTTCAGGAGCCTGGGGTAAGGAGAGAAACTTAAGCAAAGTTTGATTAGTAAGTATTTTGTTCTGAAGAAGAAAACTGTTCATCTAATTGTTCATGAGGCAAAAATGGGAATTTGCACTGTGTGTGTTTCCTTTTGTGACAGGTAAATAACAGAGCAACATCAATGTCATAATGGGAAGGGGTTTTTTGTTGTTGTTGTTGTTTTGTTTTTTTGACATTACGTTGCTCCTGCAGAACACAAAGAATGGGAGATTGCTTTAGTTACCACTTTTTACCAGGGTCACCTACTTGTCCCAGCGTCCCCCATCACTCTCCCTTGACTTATGCATCTTTCACTTGGCTGTTCTTGAGTTGTGTCCTTCATAATCAACTGGAAAACATAGTACAAT
>NW_022443742.1:0-3590 GCF_009761245.1 Sapajus apella
ATACTATTTTTAGATCATTTCTTGTAACAAATATCACAGGTCAGTTATATGAAAAACATATCGCCGAAGATGGCCGTTTAGGAACAGCTCAGGATTGCAGCTCCCAGTGAAAGCGCAGAGGGTGAGTGGACGCCGCGTTTTTATTGCCCACAGACTAGGAAATTCCCGGGCAGAGGTGCTCCACGCTCGCCAGCGCGGCTGTTGCGGCCAGCGCTGCTGTGCCGGCCGGCGCCGGCCGGCGCCGACCAGCGCCGCTGCTCTGCCCCCCGCGGCTGCTTTGTCGGCGCCCCGGAGCCGCGGTTCTCCGTACAAAATACACTGGTCCGGGTGCCCTTTTGGCTGGCGATTGGAGCCACGGGAAGTCGCCCATATGCTGGTTCAAAAAGGGGACTGAGCAGAGAACCAGGACAGTAGATTCCAGGGCAAAAAAAAAAAGAAAAAAAAGCGCCACAAACCTCAGTGCCGCTGTTTAAGCCAGCGCAGTGAGTGGCCGCAGGGGAAAACAAACAGACCCCGGCGCCTCTTCAACAGGCAACTGGAACACCAACTTAAAAAAGGCTCTGAGGCAGGGAGCCAGGCGATCAGGCTCGGCTGGCCCCACGCCCACAAAAGAACAGCAACCAGAAACTCTGGATTGAGAATTTCACAGCAAGCGCAGCTGAACCCGGGACAGTCCAGCTCTGTGGGGGAGGGGCGTCCGCCATTACCGAGGCAGCCCGCCGTTGCCAAGGCAACCCGCCATTGCTGAGGCAGCACGCCGTTGCCAAGGCAACACGCCACAGCAGAGACTCCGCCCCAACAGAGGCAGGCCACCATCGCCAAAGCAGTTCTAACTACACGCATATAAACAGGACTGCAGGGAAGTTCACTCGGCAGCGGGGCGCAGCCCACAGCAGCTCAGCAAAGCTGCTATAGGCCGACAGTGACTAGGCTGCCTCCTTGCTGGGCTGGGCAGGTCTGAAGGAAAAAAAGGAAAAAAAAAGAAAAAAAAGAAAAAAAAAGAAGGCAGCAGCATAACGGAAACTCATAAATAAAGCCCTAAATCCCTGGGACAGAGGACCTGGGAACAAAAAGCAGTTTATGAGTTCTGCTGCAGCAGACCTAAAAGTACCTGCCCAGCAGCTCTGAATGAACAACAACAGAGCTCACAGCTCACCATTTGAGCTCCTATAAAGAAGAGACCGTCTCCTCAAGCAGCTCCCTGACCCCTATATATCCAAAAAGACACCTCATAGAGGAGAGATCAGATTGACACTAGGCGGGTATCCTTCTGGGACAAAGATAGAAGAAGAAGAAAACTGGTAACAACCCTTGCTGTTCAACAGCTGCTGCAGGTGAACGCCAGGCAAGCAGGGCCTGGAGCGAACCTCAGCAGACCTACAGCAGAGGGGCCAGACTGTCAGAAGGAAAACCAGGAAGCAGAAATAACCTCATCATCAACAAACAGAACGTCAATCTGAAAGATTTGAGACCCAATCTGAAAGCCAGCAACTACAAAGTCGACAGGTGGATAAATCCTTAAGGATGGGAAGAAACCAGCGCAAAAAGGATGAAAACACCCGAAACCAGAACACCTCTCCTCCTAAAAGGGATCACAACTCCTCGCCAGCAAGGGAACAAGGTTGGATGGAGAATGAGTCTGATGAAATGACAGAATCAGGATTCAGAAGGTGGGTAGTAAGAAACTTCTGTGAACTTAAAGAACATGTTCTAACCAAATGCAAAGAAACTAAGAACCTTGAAAAAAGATTTGACGAAATGCTAACAAGAATGGACAAAATAGAAAGGAATATAAGTGAATTGATGGAGCTGAAAACTGCAACACGAGAACTTCGTGAAGCATGCACAAGTATCAACAGCCGACTTGACCAAGCAGAAGAAAGGATATCAGAGGTCGAAGATCAACTCAATGAAATAAAACGGGAAGGCAGACTGGAGAAAAAAGGGTAAAAAGGAACGAACAAAGTCTCCAAGAAATGTGGGACTATGTGAAAAGACCTAATCTACGTTTGATAGGCGTACCCGAATGCGACGAAGAGAATGAATCCAAGCTGGAAAATACTCTGCAGGATATTATCCAGGAAAACTTCCCCAACCTAGCAAGGCAGGCAAACATTCAAGTCCAGGAAATACAGAGAACACCACAAAGATATTCGTCAAGAAGAGCAACCCCAAGGCACATAATCGTCAGATTCACCAGGGTCGAAATGAAGGAGAAAATACTAAGGGCAGCCAGAGAGAAAGGTCGGGTTACCCACAAAGGGAAGCCCATCAGACTCACAGCAGATCTCTCAGCAGAAACCCTACAAGCCAGAAGAGAATGGGGGCCAATATTCAACATCCTTAAGGAAAAGAACTTTCAACCCAGAATCTCCTATCCAGCCAAACTAAGCTTCATAAGTGAAGGAAAAATAAAATCCTTTGGGAACATGCAAGTACTCAGAGATTTCGTCATCACCAGGCCAGCTCTACAAGAGCTCCTGAAAGAGGCTCTACACATATAAAGGAACAACAAGTACCAGCTCAACTAAAGGGCAAAACAGCCAGCTAGCACCAAAATGGCAGTATCAAATTCACACATAACAATATTAACCCTAAATGTAAATGGACGAAATGCCCCAATCAAAAGACACAGACTGACAAATTGGATAAAAAGACAAAACCCATCGGTGTGCTGTATCCAGGAAACCCATCTCACATGAAAGGATACACAAAGGCTCAAAATAAAGGGATGGAGGAAGATTTACCAAGCAAATGGAGAGCAAAAAAAAGCAGGAGTTGCAATTCTCATCTCTGATAAATTAGACTTTAAAGCAACAAAGATCATAAGAGACAAAGAGGGACATTACATAATGGTAAAAGGATCAATGCAACAAGAAGAGCTAACGATCCTAAATATATACGCACCCAATACAGGAGCACCCAGATACATAAGGCAAGTTCTTAATGACTTACAAAGGGACATAGACTCCCACACAATAATAGTGGGAGACTTTAACACCCCATTGTCAACATTAGACAGATCAACCAGACAGAAAATTAACAAGGATATCCAGGACTTGAACTCAGACCTGGACCAAGCAAACCTAATAGACATTTACAGAACTCTCCACCCCAAAGCCACACAATATACATTCTTCTCAGCACCACATCACACCTACTCTAAAATTGACCACATAATTGGGAGTAAATCACTCCTCAGCAAATGCAAAAGAATGGAAATCGTAACAAACAGTCTCTCAGACCACAGTGCAATCAAGTTAGAACTCAGAATTCAAAAACTAACTCAGAACCGCACAGCTTCATGGAAACTGAACAACTTGCTCTTGAATGTTGACTGGATAAACAATGAAATGAAGGCAGAAATAAAGATGTTCTTCGAAACCAACGAGAATGAAGACACAACATACCAAAATCTCTGGGACACATTTAAAGCAGTATCTAGAGGAAAATATATAGCAATAAGTGCCCACATGAGAAGCAAGGAGAGATCAAAAATTGACACCCTATCGTCAAAACTGAAAGAGCTAGAGGAGCAAGATCAAAAAAACTCAAAGTCTAGCAGAAGACAAGAAATAGCTAAGATCAGA
>NW_022443743.1:0-3589 GCF_009761245.1 Sapajus apella
CTCCAGGCCAGGCTGGGAAACTGGAGGGAGGCAGGAGGAGCAAGCTCAGGAGGCTGGATGTGGCCTAGAGAGGTGCCCAGGCCCAGCAGGGGGCACTGCAGAGTTCCTGTGTGGCGGGAGCTGAGGGCACTTCCAAGGCGCAGGACCTGAACTGGGCCCAGAGGAGGTGAAGCGCAGAAGAGAGGTGAGGACACTGAGGACTGGATGGGGGCCTGGGCCCCACTTGCAGCTTTGAGGGAATATGGGATGGGCTGTGGCATCTGGATCTGTGGGGAATTTGGATCTGTGTGTCTTGTGCTGTGGGTTTGGGAGAGACTGGAGTGGGTGAGAGGTGGTAAAACAAGTCTGTGGGGGAGGACGGGGAGCGGGGTTTGGGCATGGCCAGAGGAAGGCCAGGGCTTGGCGTCTTCTGGGTATGGGTGGGCCTGGCCTGCTCCCGTCCTGGGCTGGGCAGGGCACGGCTCTCAGATCTCCAGCCTTGGCAGGGACTCTGTCCACAGTGGGAAGCCAGCCTTCATGGTCCATGCTCTGACCAGCCTTGCTGCACAGGATCAGCCCATCACATTGGTTTAGCCTGACCCTAAGTCCCAGGCCGGTCCCAGGCCTGTCCCAGTCCTGCCGCCAGAGTCAGCCCTGCCTGCCCCAACCTATCTGCTTTAACAGCAGTTTTAACAGACCACATGTCCCAGTTAGTCTGCAGATCAGTGCTCAGCTCCTGCATGCACAGCCGTCGGGGCTGCCTCTCCAGCCTTTGGTCTTTTTGCTGCAGGGGCACAGGAAGTCAAGGAGGCCAGGCACTCTAATTAAGCAGATTCGCTACTTCCTGAAGCCGGGTAAAGAGAGAGGAGGAAACTGAGTGAGGTCAGGGGTTTGGGGCTGTGGGGGCCCATTACAGTTCCTGACTCACAGTTGCTCATCCACAGGAGCCTCCACTGTCACCAGAGATGGTCCAAGCATGGCCCTGGTGAGGTTCCCCAGAGTTGCATTCTGTGGATCTGGGATGAGCTCAGCAGGCCTTGAAATCTCTGGTCAAAATCCCATTGAGAAGTGAGCAGGACAGAGCCCTTACCCGGCCCCCTCCCCCATCCAGGAGGGCCTGCATAGTGAACAGTGGCTCCCAGAGAGCTTGGGAGCTGATGTATAACAGTCAATGTCTTTCCAGGTCAACCAAAATTTTTCATTTTTTTCAGCAAGAGAATAAAGGAGGGTCTTCAGAGGCTTGAGAAAATTGTTCCTTATGGAGACACATTTATGCAGGCAGGATTTAGAAAGGTATAGACTCCTTAAGCTCCAAGAATCAATATTAGTTTACAAGGTCTTAGTGCATCAGTGAGATCTTCTCACTGTCCAGGCTCAATATTTCTTCATTTTCTTGCAGGTAATTCGGCAGATGGAAATGAACAACTACGGAAGTAAGCACCTGCCATCCCCATGGTGGTCCCGTAGGGGGAACAGAGCTGGGCATGGGGTTCAGAGAGCTCTGTGTGCAGATTTCGCGAGGCCACGCCTGCCCTTCCTCGTGCAGCAAGTTGCTCATCTGCTCTGACCTCCAGGTCCCCCCTGGTGCAATGAGCGTAGTAAACCCCTACCCCATGTGGTTCTGAGAGCTGCGTAGGATCCTGTGTGTGCAGTCCTGCTGCTCGTAACCCTGAGGTGCTTGCCCACCTGCTGGGCTGTGTGTGAGGGAAAAGAGCCAAGGTGTTTGCCCCCTTGCACACACCTTAGTCCTCCTCCTCCCTTCCTCATCTCCCCTCCAAGTGTCCTGCATCTGCTGCCCGTATCTCAGATGGTGCAGAAAGCTTTCCACACCCCTAATCTTCCTCCCCACTGTGGGGCTGCAGCTTTTGCCAGGAAAAGGCGGGGTTGGTGAGGAAAGGCATTGATGTGGCTTGGGGTCCCCTGCCCACATGCCACTGACCTGGAGTCCTGAACTCCTGGGCCCAGTGAAGCTGGCACGGTTGCCTGCAGGCTCTGCTCTCAGCAGGACCCGCCCCCAGGAGCCTCCCTGAACCTGTGGGTTACAGGAGGGCCCCGTGGCTCCTCCCCCTGCCCGCGGAACAGGCCTTTGCTTGTGGAGTCCTGGCTGGAGCTGTCCTCAGGCAGAGGCGGTGCAGGCTGCCAGTGGGTGAGGGTTCAGGCAGCCTGGTGGGAAAGACCCCGCCCCTCTCAGTCCCTTCTCTGTAAAATGGGTACTGGACTGAGACCTGCTTCACTCTAGGGGTCTCTGGGTGGTAGGTGCTTGGGTCTTCGCAGCCTCTCCCCTGGAGGACGAGGTGGGGCACCAGGTCATGCCCTGGAATGGGCAGTATTGTGGGCCCCGCCACCTGCAGGGGTTACGGATCTTCTGGAGGCCACTTCTGGGGTCTTTACTGAGCAGGCCACTGTTTGTCTCTTTGCAGACAACAAAGCTACCAGCATGATTATTGCTATGACTGATGGAGAACTCGTGACATTTGCATATCGGGACACTCTCATAGAAGTGAGTCCAGTTCATAGATACTAGCATTTTCATCCACGTATTTTGATGACTATTACTCAATGCCTTCTTTCCCTTAGGCTGAAAAGGCTCGGAAACTGGGTGCCAACATCTACACCGTGGGTGTGGCTGATTATAGTCTGGACCAGGTAATTCCAAACAGGAATTCCAAACAGCAGAAGGGGCCACTTTTGAGCCTAGTGGGGAAAGGCATCCAAGGTGGCTTTCCCAGGGCCATCCCAAGGACGGTTGTCTAAGCTGCTCCAAGTGAGTTGGGCCAACTCATGGCCACTGCAGATGTGATTGACACACTCTGAGGGTGGGCTGCTGACTGGAGAAGGCTGTGATACTCAGAGCCTGACATTCTGCTGTCTGCAAAGTATGGGAGCAAGACACTGTCCCCTGGGCTGGGGGCCTGCTGCATCCTCACCTGCTGGCCGGGAGTCCAGGCCACTTCCCCTCTCTGTAGATAACAGCAATTGCAGACAGCCCTGACAACGTGTTTGCGGTCGATAATGGCTTCAAGGCCCTGAAAGACACCATTGATTCCGTGAGTTGGGTGGATGTGAGGGGCTGGGGGCCCGGTTCCTGTGGCCAGGAGCTCATTCCCCTGCCCCGCCCCACCCCTCCTGTGTTCCAGCTCACGTCAAAGGTCTGTATTGACGTGACATCGGTGGAGCCTCCCACTGCATGTGTAGGAGGTGAGAGCTGCAGAGGCCCTGCTGTAGCCAAAGAGCAGTGTGCACGAGTGCATGTGTGTATGGAGGGTGTGCATTTGTTTGGTATGTGTGGGGAAGGATGTGTGTGGGGACTGCGTAAGTGTGGTATGTGTGTGTGTGCTGTGCATGTCTCTGATGTGTGTGGTTTGTGTGTATGCAGTTTGCGTGGGTGCAGGATGTGTGGTATGTGTGGGAAGGTGTGCTGTGGGAGGCTGCATGTGTGTGAAGTCTGTGGGAGAGTGTAGTATGTGGTCTGTCTGGTGTGGAAATGTGTGTGTGATCTGTGTGTCGGGTGTGGATATGTGCTGTGAGTGTGGTGTGTGTGGAGTATGCATGAGTACTACAATTGTATGTGTTGTTTTGTGGGGTATATGTTCTGTGGGAGCTGAGGAGC
>NW_022443744.1:0-3589 GCF_009761245.1 Sapajus apella
CATTCTTAGAGTTTAAATTTTCTGGGTTTTTTTTCTATTATAAATAATATTTACAAAATGTTAGATCAACTGTTTCATGACTTTGTTTTTAGAAATGGAATTGACAGATACAGGAATATGCATTTTCTAAGGTATTTAATACATTATGCAAAAGCTTTCAGAAAGCATGTCAGTTTACAATCCCACAAGTAGTAGGCAGATAACAAAAGGTAGCATGGGTCAACGCACAGAAGGGTGGGAGAACATGTTTGGGGAAAGGGAATGGAGAAGTGAGCAGGATCCAGATGATGAAGGGTGCAGAGAAACAAAATAATAGATATTAAGCAGTCCCAGGTTTCAGCCTTGGGTTAACAGGAGAGAAATCAGATGAAAAGTGGAGGTCTTCTGGGAGAAAGATAATAAGCTCAGTTTTAAATATATTAAATATAAATGATGTATGGCACATCTAGATAGATATTTCAGATTTTCTTGTCTAGGACTCAGGAGGTCAGACCTTTGGATGTAGATTATTAAATATTAGATTGAAAACTTGCCAGGCACAGTGGCTTATGCCTGTAATCCCAACACTTTGGGAGGCCGAGGTGGGCAGATCATTTGAGTTCAGGAGTTTGAGACCAACTTAATCAACATAGTATAACCCTGTCTCTACTAAAAATACAAAAAATATTAGCCTGTAATTTATTTTTAATGAGGTGTATGCCTGTAGTCCCAGCTACTCTGGACTGAGGCAAGAGAAGTGCTTGTACCCTGGAGCTGAGGTTGCAGTGAGCTGAGATTGTGCCATTACACTCCAGCCTGGGGGACAGAGCAAGACTCCATCTCAAAAAAAAAAAAAAAAAAAAAAAGAAAGAAAAGAAAAAAGAAAAACTAATTGATCCATCAAAGTACATTATATGGAAAAGAAAAGACCACAGAGTTTTGGAAACAACAATATTAAGATGAAGTCTTATAATCTCTCTGTTCCAAACTAAAAATTGTTGAAATATAAATAGATGTAACTTTGTGATAACTAACGCTAATCATATAATCACATGATGGTTCTGAATTTGTGTAGCAATAATTCCCATTTTATGATTAACTCGTGTATACATATCAAATGAATTTAAAATGCTCTGAGAGAGACCCAGTAATTTCGATTTTAAAATACATATTTGGGACTTAAAAAATTCAATTTTACTCTAAAACAGAAAAATTTATAATAAGTTAGAATAGTAACATGATACATACATTCATCTCAAGTACAAGGAATTTGGGATAATTACCGATTTTTGAGAAATTGGTATAATTTTGCTATTTTCTAGCCAGCAGACAATCATTAAAAAACTCCCCCCTCCCACCACAACCCCACCCCCTTCTGCAAGATTCTTTCTCTTCTGGAAGAGCCCATCTGAATGATGTAGCTTTGTATACTTTGCCACCTGTGGTCTTTCCAGTCATTTGCAGTGACTCCATCTGTGTTGCAGCCTGAAGATGTTCCTGTTAAGATGGCTCCATGTTCTTACATACAGTATTTAATTAACAGCAGTACCAGCAAACTATATTAGAATAAACTTGAACAACCGTGACAAAAAGGTGATGGTGGCCAAGATGAATATTTATCTGATGACTTTATTATGGGCTGATGTGTCTGCTTGACACCCTTTTCTAAACTTTTCTTAAATATTTTTCCACATATTGCTATAGCCGTTATTTTGATGCAGAATAAATGTCAATAACAATAAGAAAAAGGCATAACCTCCTTTTGAAATTCACTAAGGTTTCTTTTTCGCTATACGTTATAAATAGAAAAGCTCCGACTTCGTATACATGTAGCATGTATGTGAATATAAGAGAATTTTCTGCAAAACTCAAACCAAAGCACCCATAAATCCTTAGGTAGATCTGCAGTTTCCGTGTTTCCTAACTCAATCCATATGGAGCAAGTGTGCAGGAGAAATGAATTTTTGAAATATTTCTAGTGGTACAGTGGCCACTGCCCTATAACTAATGTGGTACAGATGCATTTTTTAAGGTTTAGGTTACTTGCAAGATAATAATTACTGCATGTTTTTTATATTTTTGTTTCATTTTCTGATCGTTTTTCACAGATTTGATATTTTCTCTCTTTCTTTCTCTCTTTCCCCTCCTTCCCTTCCCTTCCCTGCCCTCCCCTGCCCTCCCCTGCCCTTCCCTCCCCTTTCCTTCCTTTGTTTTTGTTTCTTTCATTTTCTCTTTCTTTTTTGACAGCTTCTTGCTTTGCACCTAGGCTGAAGTGTGGTGGTGCAATTGTAGTCCACTGCAACCTTGACCTCCTGAGCTCAAGGAATCCTCCTGCAGTACCCTTCCAAGTAGCTGGGATGATAGGTATGCATCACAGTGCCTGGCTATTTTATTTATTTATTTGTTATTTTTTGCAGAGACTGAGGTCTTGTTTTGTTACCCAGGCTTATCTCTAACTTCTGGCTTCAAGTGAGACCCACCTGAGCCTCCCAAAGTTGCTGGGATTATAGATATGAGTCACTATGCTGGCCTGATATTTTCTATGTTTATAAATCTACAAAATATTCAAGCATTTGTCTTAAAAGTTACTCAAAGAGCATCATCTCGGTTTTATTCATCTTTCTGAAGCACAAGCAGAGAGGTTTTCACCGTTCAAAGTCAACAGTTCCTTGTATCTTGAGGCTTAAAGTAAGTTTTGAATAAGAGTTTCATAGTCAGGTCTTTTTTTTTTTTTTTTTGAGGCAGTTTCCCTCTTGTTGCCCATGCTGGAGTACAATTGTGCAATCTCAGCTCACTGCAACCTCTGCCTTCTGGGTTCAAGTGATTCTTCTGCCTCAGCCTCCTCAGTAGCTTGGATTACAGGCGCCCACCACCACATCCAGCTAATGTTTGTATTTTTGGTAGAGACGGGGTATCACCGTGTTGGCCAGGCTGTTCTCAAGCTCCTGACCTCAGGTGATCCATCCACCTCGGTCTCTGAAAGTGCTAGGATTACAGGCATGAGCCACTGCACCCAGCCAGTCAGGTCATTCTTAAGCTGAATTTTGTTTCTCACAATACAGACGGTATTAAAATTTAGTAAGATAAACAGCTGGACTTATTTTTTTTACTCTTTGTTCATTATAAAAACTCCGTACACCTTGGCCTCATTTAAGCTTTGGTAATAGAACTGAAATAAAATATATTTACTCATGTTATTCAACTGAAAAGACTTGCCTTAAAGCTACACCAGTACTATGGAGCCATGCACAACTCTTGAAAACACTCAGCCTTGCCTACAGAAGATAAATATGGGGAGATATACTGTCTTTCTCTTGCTATACTAGAAAATGAATCCAAATTACAGGTGGTACCAGTGTTAGGTCCATAGCACCTACTATAAATGATAGGCTCTGAAGAATCACTTTGGTTCATGTGTCCGGTAAAGACCTAACTCCCATCAGAATCATCAACTAGCCAACATGTATGGGGTTTTTCCACTTATTTGTTTCCAGTTACCGCCAGGCTTTAATTGGAGTGGGGAGAGAGAGTTCTTAGAGGACAGACTGTCCTCTGCTACATATTGGAAACAAATTTTAGTATCTCATTAAATTTTAACTCTATATTGGGG
>NW_022443745.1:0-3589 GCF_009761245.1 Sapajus apella
ATTCAATTACGTGTTTTCATTGTTACCCTCAGTAATCAAGGAAATGACTTTTTACAAAAGACCGTGAGATGATACGGATCTCAGGAGAAGATCTGGGCTGGGTGGGGGCTTTGGGGATGAAGAGGAGGGCAGCGTCTGCTGAGGGCAGGCAGGGCAAGTAGAGCTGAGCTGCCTGGCCCCCCCAGCTCCTCCAATTCCCCAGCTCCTCCAGCCCTTGCTGGCCTGAGTCTTTCCACTGCTGATGGACCCATCTGTGGTTAGGGAGGGTCTGCATCCTGGGATGCGGATTGGTGAAGTGAGGCATCGCTCCTGGGCCACGAGGGCAGCCGTGTCCCTGCCTCTCCCTGCCTGGTGCCGAAGCAGCCTCGTCCATCTCCTGAGGACTCTGCAGGGAATAGAGAGGGGCTTCTTGTGGAGTGCAGACCTGATTTTTTCCCCAAGTGATGTCTTGGCTCTAAATAACATCTCCAGGATTAAGGCTGCTGGGAGCCAACAGCACCAAGTGATTGGAAAAAGGGTTTTATGGCCCCGTGGGTGAAACTGAACTTGCATCCAAAGTGTATTTCCAAGATGGGATTTTCCTCCCTGGCAGAGGTGGCACATTTCACACTAATTATAATGGCAGCTCCTTGACACTCATCACCCACAGTGTGGGAGGACACCTGTCTCGGGCACAGAGGCAGGGTGTCCCTGGGGTTACCTCCAGGCCACCTAATCTCAGCAGACCTGGGGAGCTGGTTTTGGGAGATGTGCCCTAACCTAGTGGGGGGCCGGGCAAGGGGAAAGAGGGAGCCCCTAGAGTATGAACAAGCCCTAGCTGAGCCACACTAGGGAGGAGGCAGGAAGGAGACTTAAGGCTGAGGGTAGGACCCAGCTAGTGCCTGCCTTGGGACCCACAGGCCCCTTGCTGAGCAGACTCCAGGGAGGGGCCTGGCCCATCTTGTTGCAAGGGGCTAGAGTCCTGGGCTGAGCTGGGCAGTTGACCTTGGATCTGACTCTGTCTCCCCTGAAAACCCTTCTCCCACCTCAGGCTCCTGAAGCCCAGCACAGTGACCAGACAGGTAGGCAGGGGGGAAGCCCTTCCTCTGACAGGCCCTCATGATGTGCCCTGTCTGAGGGGCCTGGAGCCCAAGGGCCCTTGTCTCAGTACTGGGCTGTGGAGATTCAGAAACTATGGGAATTTGGGGGATCTCGGTGGCTGGGGGCTGTGCTCCTGGAGGACTCCTTGAGTTTGGAAGATGAGGCCCACCTTCTGCACAGCCAATAGGTCATTGTCACAGGGACACTGACCATCAGCAGCAACCTCCATCCTCCACTGGGGGCAGCTGCCTTCATCACCCATTTCTCAGGTAAGGACGGGCTCAAAGAGGTGCAGGGTTCCTCTGAGGTCACACAGCAGGTGAGCAGTAGAGCCAGTGAGGGCCTGGGGGTGTCCTTCCAGGGGCTGTGTGCCTACATGCAGGAATCCAGGGGTCCATGGGCCAGGGCTCTGCCAATAAAGAGGGAACAGGGCATTGCCCACCCTGCAGCCCCTGCCCTGGGGGTTAGGAGGGAGATGCACCCCTGGGGACTCAAGGGCAGGGCGGTTCCATGCTGTTCCCTCCCACCTGGCATGGGTGAACCTGACAGGAGTGGGAATGGAGCCTGGCATCCTGAGAGGACCTACCGGAGTAATCACTCCACAAGCTCACAGTAAATACCGGGCTCTTATTCCCCTCCCAGTAATGGAACTTATTTACTTTTAACTAAGATTAAGTTTTCTCTGTGATCTGAAGATACTGACTGTCCTGTCAGGCTCAGTCCATGCTCTGCTCTTCCTGTCTCCAGATAACCCCTCACCCCGGGCAGGTAGGGACCAAGCAGCTCTGGGGGAGCAGACAAGCTGTTTATCTGTGAAACTCCTGGTGGAGAATCCATTTACATCTTCACCACTGTCAGTATGAGTATGGCCATAACCACCATCACGGCCACCAGCACCATATCCACTACCAGCACCAGCGTCATCACCACCACCACCTCACCATAACTAACACCATCACCCTCACCACAATCAACACCATCACTGATGCCACAACTTCCATCACCACCACCATGGCCCTCACCATTCCCACCATCACATCACCCTCACCATCACTACACCATCACCACTTCTACACCACCACTACCACCAAGAACCCCACATCCATCATTGCCTCCAGCACCATCACCACCACCACCACCAGCCCCACCATCACTGTGGCCACTGTGACTGAAATCATACCACTACAGTCACCAGCACAGTCACAACACCATGCTGACAAGGCCACAGTGGGGTGAGGGCTGCCATCGCTTGGCACTAATTCCTCAGTCATAGGAGACTCCACACTGGTCTGATTGCAATTGAGGGGATGTCTGACAAGGCTCTTTATGGGGGTGGGCATTGTGGAGTGGGCAGGGGAAGGCTAGGGCAAGTCTCAAGGACTTAATGCCATGGGCATCTCCTTGGCTCCCTTCTGTCTCAGCAGCAATCCATGCTTCTGCTTGACTGAATGGGAACAGATGAAGCAGGCAGGGGTGGAAGGAGGGGCAGAGGGGCCACAGCCACCTCCACCTTGGCAGGAGCACAGCCTCCCCACATCCTTAGAGCACGGGGCCACCCAGAGGAGGTACCTAGCCATCCTCCCTTGTAGACCCTATCCAGTGCCCCCAGAAGGCAGCTTGGGGTTGGGGCTGGGCACTCAGCCACAGGGGCCTGAGAGCATTCAGTGTGCAGAGCCTGCTCCCATGAGGTGGTCAGAGCCTGCTGCACTGGCCTCCTGCCCCGAGACTCCGCGTGCTCATCTATGAAGGGGGAGACTCGGTGCCTGCTGCACAGTGGGCTGCAGGGCAGAGTGACAGGGCACAGTGAGGGGCCGTAAGGTGCTGCCTGGTGAGAGCTGTGGGCTGGCCTTGAGAGGTAGCCTGACTGTCCTCTCGCTGAGAACAGTGGGAAGCAAGCCGAGAGCCTGGGCCCACAGTGATGGTCTTAGGCTGCCGTGTTCACATAATGCCACCTCCCAGTGCCTGCTGCACCACCCCTGGGCTCCCCAGCCCCAGCCAGCCATCCATGTGGCCCATCCTGCCCTCTCTGGGCCCCTCTGTATACACCCAGTGGAGTGTTTCCTGTGGCTACCTGAGGCTGCTGGTCACAGGGCAAAAGTTGGGGCTGATGAGGACATTGGAGATGGCTGTGGGGCTGGGCAGGGGCCCTACAGGAGCACCACGGCCTGGGATCTGCAGCTGGGGCTGACCTAGCACAGCAGGCACAGCAGGCCACTGGTGCCACCTCTCACATGTCAGGTGCTTCACAGACTTTCACTGCAACTCTCCCAGCAGGCCTCGGTGCCAGGGTGGGCCCCATCCTGGGGACCATTGAGGACCAGCGCAGCCACAAGAATCGAAAGTGTGGCCATCCTGGGGCCCAGTGGGAGCGACTGGAGGGAGGGTTCAGTCACCCAGGCCTGCCCAGAGCCCTGCTCAGGGCCCAGGATGAACTGATGGTGTCAGCCTACAGGTGGTGCTGCTAGAGTGGGGCTCCCCACAACAGGGTGGGCCCCAGGCAGCCTCACCC
>NW_022443746.1:0-2217 GCF_009761245.1 Sapajus apella
TATTCCTGAGTGAATGAGAGTATATTGGGTAATGAGAAATATCTGGCTCTAAAACAAAAACTGAGCTATGTTGCAGAATGATTGTCAAGGTGTATATTCAACTTACAACGGTAAACAGATGTGTGAACGTAGCAGTTCAGAAACACTTTCTTTCGAGAATCTGGAAAGAGATATTTCCAGCCCTATATAGGATCATAAGAATTAGCTTTAAGATCGCGTCTAAACCGCAGGTGAAACGTCTCTTTCAAACTACTCTACTTTGTGTTCGTTGACCTTAGGAATTTGCATCTATGTTTCGATTAGGCGACTTAGAAACTCGTTTCTTCTAAAAGCTGCGTTTGGATATTCCTGAGTGAGTGGGAGTATAGGGCGTAATGAGAAATATCTGGATGTAAAACAAAAATTGAACTATGTTGCAGAATGATTGTCAAGGTGTGTATTCACCTTACAGAGTTAAACAGATGTGTGAAAGTAGCTGTTCAGAAACCCTTTCTTTGGAGAATCTGGAAACAGATATTTCCAGCCATATACAGCGTCATAAAGAATTAGCTTTAAGATCGCATCTAAATCACAGGAGAAACGTCTCTTTCAAACTGCTCTGCTATGTGTTCGTTGACCTTAGGAAGTTGCATCTATTTTTAGATTCAGCGAGTTAGAAACACGGTTCTTCTAAAACCTGTGTTTGGATATTCCTGTGTGAATGGGGGTATAGGGTATAATGAGAAATATCTGGCTCTAAAACAAAAACGGAGCTATGTAGCAGAATGATTGTCAAGCTGTATATTCAACATACAAGTTAAACAGATGTGTTAATGTAGCAGTTCAGAAAAAATTTTTTTCGAGAATCTGGAAAGAGATATTTCCAGTCATATACAAGCTCATAAGAATTAGCTTAAGATCGCGTACAAACCACAGGAGAAACGTCTATTTCAAACTGCTCTGCTGTGTGTTCGTTGACCTTAGGAAGTTGCATCTATGTTTCGTTTCAGCCATTTAGAAACACGTTTGTTCTAAAAGCTGCGTTGGGATATTCCTGAGTGAATGGTAGTGTAGGGTGTAATTGGAAATATCTGTCTCTAAAACAAAAATGGAGCTATGTAGGAGAATGATTGTCAAGGTGTATATTCAACTTACAGCGGAAACAGATGTGTGAACGTAGCAGTTCAGAAACCCTTTCTTTGGAGAATCTGGAAACAGATATTCCCAGCAATATACAGACTCATAAGAATTAGCTTTATGATCGCGTCTAAATCACAGGAGAAAGGTCTCTTTCAAACTGCTCTACTGTGTGTTCGTTCATCTTAGTAAGTTGCATCTATGTTTAGTTTTAGCGAGTTAGAAACACTTTTCTCCAGAAAGCTGCGTTTGGATATTCCTGAGTGAATGGGAGTATAGGGTGTAATGAGAAATATCTGGCTCTAAAACAAAAACGGAGCTATGTATCAGAATGATTGTCAAGGTGTGTATTCAACATAGAGAGTTAAGCAGATATGCGAATGTAGCAGTTCAAAAAACCTTTCTTAAGAGAATCTCGTAAGAGATATTTCCAGGCATATACAGGCTCATAAGTATTAGCGGTAAGATGGCGTCTAAATCACAGAAGAAACGTCTCTTTCAAACTGCTCTGCTATGTGTTCGTTCACCTTAGGAAATTGCATCTATGTTTAGATTCAGCGAGTTAGAAACACGTTTCTTCTAAAAGGTGCGTTTGGATATTCCTGAGTGAATGGGAGTATTGGGTGTAATGAGAAACATCTGCTTCTAAAACAAAAACGGAGCTACCTAGCAGAATGATTGTCAGGCTGAATATTCAACTTACAGAGTTAAACAGATGTGTGAATGTAGTAGTTTTGAAACACTTTCTTTGGAGAATCTGTAAAGAGATATTTCCAGCCATATACAGGCTCTTAAGAATTAGCTTTAAGATCGCATCTAAACCACAGGAGAAACGTCTCTTTCAAACTGCTGTGCTATGTGTTCACTCACCTTAGGAAGTTGCATCTATGTTTCGATTCAGCGAGTAAGAAACACGTTTGTTCTGAAAGCTGCGTTTGGATATTCCTGAGTGAATGGGAGTATAGAGTGTAATGAGAAATATCTGGCTGTAAAACAAAATGGAGGTATGTAGCAGATTGATTGTCAAGGTGTATATTCGACTCAGAGAGTTAAACAGATGTGTGAATGTAGCAGTTCAGAAACCCTTTCTTTGGAGAATCT
>NW_022443746.1:2227-3588 GCF_009761245.1 Sapajus apella
GAGTATAGTGTGTAATGAGTAATATCTGGCTGTAAAACAAAAACGGAGCTATGTAGCAGAATGTTCGTCAAGATATATATTCGACTTAGAGAGGTAAACAGATGTGTGATTGTAGCAGTTCAGAAAACCTTTCTTTGGAGAATCTGGAAAGAGATATTTCCAGCCCTTTACAGGATCATAAGAATTAGCTTTTAGATCGCGTCTAAACCACATGAGAAACTTCTCTTTCAAACTGCTCTGCTATGTGTTCGTTCAGCTTAGGAAGCTGCATCTATGTTTAGAGTCAGCGAGTTAGAAACACGTTTCTTCTAAAATCTGCGTTTTGATATTCCTGAGTGAATGGGAGTATAGGGTGTAATGAGAAATATCTGGTTCTAAAACAATAACGGAGCTATGTAGCAGAATGATTGTCAAGGTGCATATTAAACTTACAGAGATAAACAATTGTGTGAATGTAGCAGTTTAGGAACCCTTTCTTTGGAGAATCTGGAAAGAGATATTTCCAGCCATATACAGGCTCAAAAGTTTAGCGGTAATATCGCGTCTAAACCACGGAAGAAACGTCTCTTTCAAACTGCTCTGCTTTGTGTTCGTTCAACTTGGGAAGTTGCATCTATGTTTAGACTCAGCGAGTTAGAAACAAATTTCTTCTAAAAGCTGCGTTTGGACATTCCTGAGTGAATGGGAGTATAGGGCATAGGGAGAAATATCTGGCTCTAAAACAAAAACGGAGCTATGAAGCAGAATGATAGTCAAGGTGTATATTCAACTTACAGAGTTAAACATATGTGTCAATGTAGCAGATGAGAAACCCTTTCTTTGGAGAATCTGGAAAGAGATATTTCAGGCCATACACAGGCTCATAAGAATTAGCCGTATGATCGCGTCTAAACAATGGGAGAAACGTCTCTTTCAAACCACTCTGCTGTATTTTGTTCACCTTAGGAAGTTGCATCTATGTTTAGATTCAGCGAGTTAGAAACACGTTTCTTGTAAAAGCTGCGTTTGGATATTCCTGAGTCAATGGGAGTATAGGGTGTAATGAGAAATATCTGGCCCTGAAACAAAAACGGAGCTTCGCGGCAGAATGACTGTTAAGGTGCATATTCCACTTACAAAGGTAAACATATGTGTGAATGTGAAACTTCAGAAACACTTTCTTTGGAGAATCTGGAAAGAGATGTTTCCAGCCATATACAGACTCTTAAGAATTAGCTTCAAGATTGCGTAGAAATCACAGGAGAAACGTCTCTTTCAAACTGCTCTACAGTGTGTTCGGTCACCTTAGGAACTTGCATCTATGCTTAGATTCAACGAGTTAGAAACACGTTTCTCCTAAAAGCTTCGTTTGGATATTCCTG
>NW_022443747.1:0-3588 GCF_009761245.1 Sapajus apella
GGCTGCAGCCTCTGTGTTTATTTTCCGTGATCCAAAGACTGCTCAGCCTTAATGTGGCACAACTGGAAATGCGGCTTTCAGGAAGGGAGGGCCCGCTACTCAACCTTCTGAGCGCACAGGGCTCCTTAAAGCCAAGGTACTTCTCAGTAAAGGACCTTGCTGGTAAATGACGCACCACAGCGCCCTCTGCTGTCCATGCGGCGGACATGGCGAAGTGGGTTCAGCTTCGGCATTGGACAGCATGCAGCTTCCTGATGCCCAGGGGCAGACCTCAGTGCCTATCCCACTCTGAAAATTGCCCTGTCATTTAATCAATTCACTGTCTTCACACTAGTAATGCTGACGATGGTAATGCATGTGCCTTGAGATTTTTAAAAAATTAGTTTCCCGGAGGTATAATTAACATACAATAAAACTCACCCATTGTAAATGAAAGTTCATTGAGTTTCGGCAAATGTATAGAATTGTGTAAAAACTACCAAAAGCAAGATATAGAACGTCCATCCCCCCCACCCCAGAAAATCCCCTCGTGCCTTTTGCTGTCAGTAACCTCTCCCTAGTGCCAGGAAACCACGAATCTGCATTCTTTCACTTTAGTTCCGCTTCTTCTAGAGTTTCAGGTAAGTTTAACCACGCAGTGCACAGTCTTTGGAGTCTGTTTTCTTTCATTCAGCACACAACTTTCTTTGAGATTCATCCAGGTTGTCGCAGGGAAGGGTGGTTCGTTCCTTTTCATTGCTTAGTAGTATTCCACAGCAGGACACGTTGCAATTTGCTTACCCATTCACCAGGTGATGACATCTAGATTATTCCCAGCTTTTTACTATTATGGATAACGTTATTACAAAAAAATATGCACAGCTATGTGAAAAGGATTTGGGTAAATGCTTGGGGAATACCTTTTTTCTTGGATGTGTAGGTATGGGCAGATTTCTGGATAGTACCACGTTATGTTTAACTTTTTAAGAAGCTGGGCCAGGCACAGTGGCTCATACCTGTAATCCCAGCACTTTGGGAGGCCAAGGCAGGCAGATCACAAGGAAAGGAGTTCAAGACCAGCCTGACCAACGTGGTGAAAACCCATCTCTGCTAAAAATACAAAAATTAGCCGGTTGTGGTGGCACATGCTTGTAATCTCAGCTACTCAGGAGGCGGAGGCAGGAGAATCCCTTGAACCCAGGATGCAGAGGTTGCAGTGAGCTGAGATCATGCCACTGCACCCCAGCCTGGGCAACAGAGTAAGACTCCGTCTCAAAAAAAAATTCTGAAAAATTGTTTTCCAAAGTTTTGAACCATTTTGCCTCCCCAGCAACAACGGAGGAGAACTCTAAATGCTTACTACATCTGTGGTTTACTAGTCTTTCACATTTTGGCCATTTTGCTGTGTGGAGCGTGGCATCCCGTTTTCATTTTGATTTACATTTTACTAATAACTAAGGATGCTGAACATCTTTTCATGGGCTTATTTTTCACACATCTTCTCAGGTAAAATATCTGTCTAAATCTTTAACACGTTTTAAGTCAGGTGTTTTTTTTCTTCTTAGTAATGAGTTGTGAAATTCTTTATATATTCTGCATATAAGCCCTTTATTAGATATATTTTATACAAACATTTTCTCCTAGTCTGTGACTTACCTTTTTGTTCATTTTCTTAAGAATATTTTTCAAAGAGCAAACATTTTTAATTTTGATGAAACCCAATATATTTTTATTCACACTTTATGTGTCTTGCCTAAAAATCTTTGCCTAATTAAAGGCTACAGACATTTTCTATTATATTCTCTCCAGGAGTTTTATAACTTTAGTGTTTATACTTTTGTCTGTGACATATTTTGAGTTAACGCTTTTGTATAAATGTGTGCATTTTCTTTTGTTTTTAAGTCTCTGAAACCATTTTTGCAGCATTTGGGACTATTAGTTACTTGAAGCTTGGCTAGAATTTTTCTGTGAAATTATCTGGACAGGGAGATTTTTATGGTTTTTTTTCTGTGAACCCGGAAAGAACCAGTCCTTCAAGGTGGATTCCGGGCAGCCAACTGGGGCTAAAGTCAAAACAGAGCCAAGAGGCCACTTGCTGACAAGACACACGTGTACTCTGCACTCCTGGAAACCCACACGTTTGCTTCACTCTGGGACATTCACAGCTGTTTCTGTTCACGCCTGTATCAACGGCGGCTGGAAAGCCTCACCTTGGCCCATGGTGCTCACCAGGAGAAGGTGTCCCACATCGACCAATCAGAGCTAAACAAGCATCAGCCAATCACAGCTAGCAAGTTTGCATCCCTCATTTGCATAGCAGACCAGTGTGGGAACCTAGGGGGAACTTATAGAGCACATCAAAGTTTCTCTAGAAATTAAAAATAAGGTTAAAAAGAAAAAAAAAATGACTGTGATCTGAATTATTGTATTTTTGATGAAACACTTATCTAAAATAAAATAGTTTTATATCAGTTCACCTTATCTTATGCCAGACAAGGTTACTGCAAATAACTTTTTGTAATTCCAAACAAGACAGGTAAGATAAGTTTCTTTGTCCCTGTGAAATGTGTTTACAAGTCAAAAAGGGTTGAGGGCCAGACACCATGGCTCGCGCCTGTAATCTCAGCACTGTGGGAGTCCAAGGTGGGTGAATCACTTGAGGTCATGAGTTCGAGACCAGGATGGCCAACATAGTGAAACCCCATCTCTAATAAAAACACAAAAATTAGCTGGCATGGAGGTGCACACCTGTAATCCCAGCTACTCAGGAGGCTGAGGCAGGAGAGTCTCTTGAACCCTGGAGGTGGAGATTGCAGTGAATCGAGATCATGCCACTGCACTCCAGCCTGGGAGATAGAGCAAGACTCTATCTCGAAAAAAAGGAGGGGGGAGTTGGGAAAGGTGACCCCAGTGCTTGCTTCTGCATTTCTTGTCACTCACAATAACCCCCTGAGCTTTGTGTTAGTTCCGGATTTCTCTGAACTCACCTGCTTTATGGCTGTGTTCTTTTGCAAACTGTACCTTGGTACATTGAGTGTATTGAATTATGACCAAATGACTGTCATTATGGCAAATAAACAAGGCCTGCCTCTCTTCCTGCCTTTGCTTCACCCAGAATCTATAAAAGTATGATTATCAGCAGGTATTCAGCCTCCTCTGCTGGAGGTTTTTAATCATTCAACCACCAGAGCCATGCAATTTGCTGAAAAACAGACTACTGGTCTCAGGGGTCAGCATTGCACTACAAGGCTCCAAACCTGTGGGCTTCAGGCCAGGTCAAGATAGTTTACTGTCTTCATTTACCCATCTCACTTTCACACACACCCTACTGCAATCAATGGTTCTGCCTTCCCACAGCTGGGATAGCAGGGAGCTGAGCTGAGAGCCACTACTACCCAAGCAGAGGAGGCTCAGGAGAAGAGCTTGAAGGGATGGTGAAGGCAAGGATCTGTTCCAGGAATGAACAGTCACTCTGGGCATGAAACCCCTAGTGGGAGACATTCACAGCTTCGCTCTGGGACATTCACAGCTGTTTCTGTTCTGGTGTGGACCCAGGAGGGACGAGTCGCCCCACTCCTTGCTGAAGAGCCCTAATCTCAGCTCCCACCA
>NW_022443748.1:0-3588 GCF_009761245.1 Sapajus apella
GGCTGCAGCCTCTGTGTTTATTTTCCGTGATCCAAAGACTGCTCAGCCTTAATGTGGCACAACTGGAAATGCGGCTTTCAGGAAGGGAGGGCCCGCTACTCAACCTTCTGAGCGCACAGGGCTCCTTAAAGCCAAGGTACTTCTCAGTAAAGGACCTTGCTGGTAAATGACGCACCACAGCGCCCTCTGCTGTCCATGCGGCGGACATGGCGAAGTGGGTTCAGCTTCGGCATTGGACAGCATGCAGCTTCCTGATGCCCAGGGGCAGACCTCAGTGCCTATCCCACTCTGAAAATTGCCCTGTCATTTAATCAATTCACTGTCTTCACACTAGTAATGCTGACGATGGTAATGCATGTGCCTTGAGATTTTTAAAAAATTAGTTTCCCGGAGGTATAATTAACATACAATAAAACTCACCCATTGTAAATGAAAGTTCATTGAGTTTCGGCAAATGTATAGAATTGTGTAAAAACTACCAAAAGCAAGATATAGAACGTCCATCCCCCCCACCCCAGAAAATCCCCTCGTGCCTTTTGCTGTCAGTAACCTCTCCCTAGTGCCAGGAAACCACGAATCTGCATTCTTTCACTTTAGTTCCGCTTCTTCTAGAGTTTCAGGTAAGTTTAACCACGCAGTGCACAGTCTTTGGAGTCTGTTTTCTTTCATTCAGCACACAACTTTCTTTGAGATTCATCCAGGTTGTCGCAGGGAAGGGTGGTTCGTTCCTTTTCATTGCTTAGTAGTATTCCACAGCAGGACACGTTGCAATTTGCTTACCCATTCACCAGGTGATGACATCTAGATTATTCCCAGCTTTTTACTATTATGGATAACGTTATTACAAAAAAATATGCACAGCTATGTGAAAAGGATTTGGGTAAATGCTTGGGGAATACCTTTTTTCTTGGATGTGTAGGTATGGGCAGATTTCTGGATAGTACCACGTTATGTTTAACTTTTTAAGAAGCTGGGCCAGGCACAGTGGCTCATACCTGTAATCCCAGCACTTTGGGAGGCCAAGGCAGGCAGATCACAAGGAAAGGAGTTCAAGACCAGCCTGACCAACGTGGTGAAAACCCATCTCTGCTAAAAATACAAAAATTAGCCGGTTGTGGTGGCACATGCTTGTAATCTCAGCTACTCAGGAGGCGGAGGCAGGAGAATCCCTTGAACCCAGGATGCAGAGGTTGCAGTGAGCTGAGATCATGCCACTGCACCCCAGCCTGGGCAACAGAGTAAGACTCCGTCTCAAAAAAAAATTCTGAAAAATTGTTTTCCAAAGTTTTGAACCATTTTGCCTCCCCAGCAACAACGGAGGAGAACTCTAAATGCTTACTACATCTGTGGTTTACTAGTCTTTCACATTTTGGCCATTTTGCTGTGTGGAGCGTGGCATCCCGTTTTCATTTTGATTTACATTTTACTAATAACTAAGGATGCTGAACATCTTTTCATGGGCTTATTTTTCACACATCTTCTCAGGTAAAATATCTGTCTAAATCTTTAACACGTTTTAAGTCAGGTGTTTTTTTTCTTCTTAGTAATGAGTTGTGAAATTCTTTATATATTCTGCATATAAGCCCTTTATTAGATATATTTTATACAAACATTTTCTCCTAGTCTGTGACTTACCTTTTTGTTCATTTTCTTAAGAATATTTTTCAAAGAGCAAACATTTTTAATTTTGATGAAACCCAATATATTTTTATTCACACTTTATGTGTCTTGCCTAAAAATCTTTGCCTAATTAAAGGCTACAGACATTTTCTATTATATTCTCTCCAGGAGTTTTATAACTTTAGTGTTTATACTTTTGTCTGTGACATATTTTGAGTTAACGCTTTTGTATAAATGTGTGCATTTTCTTTTGTTTTTAAGTCTCTGAAACCATTTTTGCAGCATTTGGGACTATTAGTTACTTGAAGCTTGGCTAGAATTTTTCTGTGAAATTATCTGGACAGGGAGATTTTTATGGTTTTTTTTCTGTGAACCCGGAAAGAACCAGTCCTTCAAGGTGGATTCCGGGCAGCCAACTGGGGCTAAAGTCAAAACAGAGCCAAGAGGCCACTTGCTGACAAGACACACGTGTACTCTGCACTCCTGGAAACCCACACGTTTGCTTCACTCTGGGACATTCACAGCTGTTTCTGTTCACGCCTGTATCAACGGCGGCTGGAAAGCCTCACCTTGGCCCATGGTGCTCACCAGGAGAAGGTGTCCCACATCGACCAATCAGAGCTAAACAAGCATCAGCCAATCACAGCTAGCAAGTTTGCATCCCTCATTTGCATAGCAGACCAGTGTGGGAACCTAGGGGGAACTTATAGAGCACATCAAAGTTTCTCTAGAAATTAAAAATAAGGTTAAAAAGAAAAAAAAAATGACTGTGATCTGAATTATTGTATTTTTGATGAAACACTTATCTAAAATAAAATAGTTTTATATCAGTTCACCTTATCTTATGCCAGACAAGGTTACTGCAAATAACTTTTTGTAATTCCAAACAAGACAGGTAAGATAAGTTTCTTTGTCCCTGTGAAATGTGTTTACAAGTCAAAAAGGGTTGAGGGCCAGACACCATGGCTCGCGCCTGTAATCTCAGCACTGTGGGAGTCCAAGGTGGGTGAATCACTTGAGGTCATGAGTTCGAGACCAGGATGGCCAACATAGTGAAACCCCATCTCTAATAAAAACACAAAAATTAGCTGGCATGGAGGTGCACACCTGTAATCCCAGCTACTCAGGAGGCTGAGGCAGGAGAGTCTCTTGAACCCTGGAGGTGGAGATTGCAGTGAATCGAGATCATGCCACTGCACTCCAGCCTGGGAGATAGAGCAAGACTCTATCTCGAAAAAAAGGAGGGGGGAGTTGGGAAAGGTGACCCCAGTGCTTGCTTCTGCATTTCTTGTCACTCACAATAACCCCCTGAGCTTTGTGTTAGTTCCGGATTTCTCTGAACTCACCTGCTTTATGGCTGTGTTCTTTTGCAAACTGTACCTTGGTACATTGAGTGTATTGAATTATGACCAAATGACTGTCATTATGGCAAATAAACAAGGCCTGCCTCTCTTCCTGCCTTTGCTTCACCCAGAATCTATAAAAGTATGATTATCAGCAGGTATTCAGCCTCCTCTGCTGGAGGTTTTTAATCATTCAACCACCAGAGCCATGCAATTTGCTGAAAAACAGACTACTGGTCTCAGGGGTCAGCATTGCACTACAAGGCTCCAAACCTGTGGGCTTCAGGCCAGGTCAAGATAGTTTACTGTCTTCATTTACCCATCTCACTTTCACACACACCCTACTGCAATCAATGGTTCTGCCTTCCCACAGCTGGGATAGCAGGGAGCTGAGCTGAGAGCCACTACTACCCAAGCAGAGGAGGCTCAGGAGAAGAGCTTGAAGGGATGGTGAAGGCAAGGATCTGTTCCAGGAATGAACAGTCACTCTGGGCATGAAACCCCTAGTGGGAGACATTCACAGCTTCGCTCTGGGACATTCACAGCTGTTTCTGTTCTGGTGTGGACCCAGGAGGGACGAGTCGCCCCACTCCTTGCTGAAGAGCCCTAATCTCAGCTCCCACCA
>NW_022443749.1:0-3587 GCF_009761245.1 Sapajus apella
TGCTTTTTCAGGGCCTAAAGTGGGCATTCCAAACAGCATACAGAGTTTTAGCTTTTGTTGGGCAGAAGTCTGGGGACAGGACAATCCCAGACAATTTGTGGGCAAGCAGAAACTGTTCTCCAAAGCAAACGCCAGGGATTACTGTTTACCTAGCAATATCAAAAGAGACAGGAGGTAAGCTGACAAGCTAAGGTCAGCAGGCTCAGCCATTAAGCAGGAGGACATATTGTGGGAAGGGACAGACCAGTGCAGATCAGCTCAACAGCCAAGAAGAGCTCACTGTTTCCAACCCAGACCTCTTCGACTGCCCAAGCCCACAGGTTCCCAAAGTGATATCACTTTCCAAGCTGCCTCAGTGGAGCAGCCTCTGGGAACTGTCCGAAAGGACGGTAGTAGCAGATCAAAGAAAAATGAAATCTCCAGCCAGGAGTCTAAGAACTTGCCCCCACCAGGAACCAGAGTTCAGGCCCAAGGAAGAATCCCACCTGGCTCCCCTGTGAAGAGAACCTGGCACGGACACCTTAAAGAGAAACTCACACATGCGGAGCAAAACCACCCCAGCTTCTATAGGGAGAGAGCCCATCATAACCACTCTTGGAGAAAACATCACAGTCCCTTTGAGAGAGGCCATTGAAGTCCCTCTCAGAGAAATCATCACAGTCCCCTGGAAAGGAGCCGTCACAGTCCCTCAGAGCCATCACAGTCCCTTGGATAGAAGATTTCTTGGAGAAATCATTGCAGTCCCTCTCAGGGAAATCATCATAGTCCCCTGGAGACGAGTCGTCACAGTCTCTCTAAAAGGGGCCATCACAGTCCCTCTGAGAGGAGCCATCATAGTCCCTCTGAGAAAAGCCATCACAGTCTCTCTGAGAGGAGCCAACGCAGTTCCTGTGAGAGGAGATGTCACAGGTCCTCTGAGAGGAGCCACTGTACGATTTCTGAGAGAAGTCACAGTTCCTCAGAGAAGAGCCACCTCAGTCCCTCTTAGAGGAGAGGACACAGTTCCTCTGAGAGGAGCCAACGCAGTTCCTGTGAGAGTGCCCATCATGGTCCCTCTGAGATGAGGCCAGAGAGGCCCTCCGGGAGACGCCATCGCAGTCCCCTTAAGGAGGGACTCAAGCACAGTTCCCCTGGGGAGAACATACAGCCATATTTGTATAGAGATTTCAACAATGAAACAATTATCCTCGGGACCACATACAAAAATCCCCAAGCAGGCAAGTATGGAGGCCTGAAGCTACTCACAGAGGCGAGATCCACCCCTATTATTCATTTTCTCCCTCAAGTCTTCACCGTGCTGCCCTTTCCGGGCTTCATTCATGCTCAGCCATTGCCTCCAGTTCCTGCGCCCCCAGCGTAGAAAGGCTTCCATGTCTCTCTACAGGGGAAGGCATTCGAGAATGGGTCTGTAATTTCTCTAAGATCAAGAAGGCGGCAGTAACTGATCTCCCTGTGCATCCAGACTGAGACCACTGGGCGGGTGGGTGGGGAAGGCAAGGTGGTGGGACACAAGTTGTACAGAGTTTCGGAATGAGAGCAGGGGTTTTAATGCTGGGCAGAGGCTCCAAGCTCTGCCCCTTCATAACAGACCCCACCCACAGGTTCCTAGGTCCTGCATCAAAATCCCAGTGGGGTGGGATCTCAGAGGAATTGGAGAGTGGCTCCTCACTTGATAGCCTTGGGCTGGCCCTCATGACAACACGCAGCTGCAGCTGCCGCCCTAATAGTCTTAAAATCCCTCAAAATCACAGGCTATGCCCCATTTACCCTCTAGCTCTCACAACCTCCAAAGCTTTCTCTTTACACCTCACACACTTACTTTCAGTCCCTCGCCTTCTCCACCTTTATGCAGTGGTCCCTACTACTTAAAACACACCTCAAAAAGTCTGTTTCTATTAGTTTCTGTCTAACTGTGCTCAAATTCACTGTACTCATTTACTTTTACATGCCCTGCTTTGAGTTGCTGGTTTACACTTTTCCTCCAGGTAATTACAGCTGATATTTCACTCTTAATCTGGCTCCCATTCTCTGCTCAAACCCAATCTTGTTAATAAAAGTGTTTGCTTATAGACCACACGCTTCCTCATATACCATAAAAACAAAAGCTCTCCCTCCACACAGTTAACCTCTAATACTGTCTTTCTCCTCTTATTTAAACTCTGTGTTTTTCCAATTAATCTCTGAATTCCTACAAAATTGTATACAAGCAATAACCAATCAATATATAACAAATGCTCCTTCTAACAACCCAACAATACTACCCCTTTCCCCAAAATTTCCAGTAGTCTAAATTCTTCCCCATTTTTAGGTTTCCACCTCACCCCCAATCCCACTGGAAGAAGCCCTGAGAAACTTTGCCCGCACCCACCAAAACCTGTTATCACCCCCTCTTCTCTAATTATTTCTCCCTGTATAAAAAGACAGGTGTGTCATGTCTCCATATGTAAGCCTGGAGCCTGAAAGTCTGAAGTCCTGCTTGCCTCGGCTAATGTCTCCCACCCACTGCCTGCATTTGCCATTGTCCCTGATCACTCAGCTCCTGCTTCCCGAACAAGCCCCTCACCCAACCCTGCCATCTTAACTGTTCTTATGATAATGTAAATACCTCTCACCCATCCTGCTGTTTCACCCCCACCCTCCATTGTAACTGACTGCCCCTACCCCCCACCGCTGTAACTGAACTTACTCTGCAACACCCCCCAGCCGCCAAAAAGTACCCAAATCTATAAAACCAATTCCTATCCCACTGCCCTTTGCTAATGCCCTTTTTGGCCTTAGCCCACCTGCATCCAGGTGAATAAATGGCCATGTTGCTCATACAAAGCCTGTTTGGAAGGTCATTTCATTCAAAGCACCAGTTTTTCAACAAAGTTAACATCGGAAGAATTACAAGTGGGGACTGACTTCTCTAGGTTCCTACACAGCTCTTCCACCTCACTTATTTGAAGCTCTGTCAAAACAGCATCTGAATTAGGAAGACTTTGGGATTCTGGGATACAGAGAGTATCCAGAGCTTTGGATGTAAAAAACCTTGGGACAGATATTTTGTAGCCTGAAGAGACCTATCTAGACCCTACTATGATGCAATCTTTAACTCCTCCCTTGGCCCTTCATAATCAAAGCTCTGAAAAGACAGCTAACATTGTGGAAAACTCATGCCCTGAGATTCCAGGAGTGGATGATCTAAAGAGAAAATTACAAATGGAGGAGCTAGACAACTCACTTCAGAGACATCTGCCACAAAGCTGGAGATCACTATCTAGGACATTCTGGGCAGATTCAGGGGCTCAAATATCCGTCATCAAGTCTTTCCTGGGCAGACAACACAACATCTGGGAGAGTCATGCCTGGAGGGAGCGACTACCAAGAAAATATCTCTCCAGTATGCTAATTCTGGGGGAATGTTTTAGGGACCACTATGGAAAGGAAGCTTTGTTCTCAAACATCTCTAGTAGAACAAGCCATTGTTAATCTTTTTGGAATGTATTTGGGATTCCAGCTGAACTGATGGAAGCTTCCCAGAGGCTGCCAGAGAAGGGTCCAGTTACTATTTCTCAGCCTTCAGTGGTCAAAAACTAACTGAGAGA
>NW_022443750.1:0-3585 GCF_009761245.1 Sapajus apella
GTACACACACCTGCACACAGACTCCTATATGCAAACCTGCACACACATTCCTGCACACACACATGCACACACTCCTGCACACACACACTCCTACACACACACACCTGCATACATGTCAGTACACACACCTGCACACACACTCCTATACACACACCTGCATACATATCTGTACACACACCTGCACACACTCCTGCACACACATGTGCACACATCTCCACATGCCTGCACACAGTGTGCATGTGCACACACACAACTATACATGCACATCTGCCTACACACCCACACACACTTGCACACAAATCTGCACACACATGTGCATGCACACATCTGCACACCCACCTGCACACACATGCATGTCTGTACACACATCTGCACACACAGACCTGCACACAGATCCCCACACACCTGTTGCATGTGTAGATACGTGCAACTGCCTACACACCTACACACACCTGCAGACACAACTGTACACACACTTGCACACACAGACTCCTGCACACACTCCCTCCTGCACACACATGCATGTCTGCAAACACATCTGCACACACACCAGCATATACAGCCTCCTGTACACACAGCTGCACACACATGTGCACACCAAAACACCTGCACACACATCTGCACACATCTCCACATGCCCAAACACACAACTATACGTGCACATTTGCCTACACACCTACACACACACCTGCACACAAATCTGTACACACAATCTCCTGCACACCCTCCTGCACACACACCTGCACATACACTCCTGCACACACAGCTGCACACACATGCATATCTGCACACACACACTCCTGTACAGACATCTGCACACACTAACACCTGCACACACCTCTGCACACAAAGACATACACACACACATTCATATGCATAGCCACACACCTGCACACAGTGCATGTGTGCACACACACCACTACACATGCACATGTACCTATTCACTGCACACACATCTGTACGCATACAGTCCTGCACACACCCTGCACAAACACGTCCTCACATGCCTGCACACACTGCACATGTCCATACACACAACTCCACACACATCTGCACACACCTGTGCACAAACAAGCATCGGCACACGCACACGTGCACACGCACTTGCACACACAGAGAAATCCAGATGCCTTTTGTGCTGTCTACAAAGTCCTAAGAAGAACCAAGCAGGCCGGGCTCGGTGGCTCACTAAAAAAATAATCATACAGGCCGGGCGCGGTGGCTCACACCTGTCATCCCAGCACTGTGGGAGGCCGAGGCGGGTGGATCACGAGGTCAAGAGATAGAGACCATCCTGGTCAACACGGTGAAACCCCGTCTCTACTAAAAATACAAAAAATTAGCTGGGCATGGTGGCGCGTGCCTGTCATCCCAGCTACTCAGGAGGCTGAGGCAGGAGAATTGCCTGAACCCGGGAGGCGGAGGTTGCGGTGAGCCGAGATCGCGCCATGGCACTCCAGCCTGGGCAACAAGAGCGAAACTCCGTCTCAAAAAAAAAAAAAAAATCATACAAAAATTATCTGGGGGCGGTGGAAGGTGCCTGTCGTCCCAGCCAGTCTGGAGACTGAAGCACGGTCCTCAGTTCGGGTCGGCTCAGCGCGACGTTTCAACTCTTATTTATTTTTATTTTTTGAGGTGGAGTCCTGCTATGTCTCCCAGGCCGGACTGCCGCGGTGCCATCTCCGCTCACTGTCAGCTCCGCGTCCCGCGTTGAAGCGACTCTCCTGCCCCAGCCTCCCGAGTAGCTGGGACGACAGGCACCCGCCACCACGCCCGGCTAATTTTTGTATTTTTAGGACAGACGGGGTTGCGTCATGTTGGTCAGGCTGGTCTCGAACTCCTGACCTCAGGTGATCCGCGCGCCTCGGCCTCCCAGAGTGCTGGGATTTCAGGTGTGAGGCTCCGCGCCCGGCCTGCCTTCTGGTTTTCTATCACCGAGGATTACCAGAAGCCGTGAGTCACGGGATTTCAAAACTCACTTGTCTGGCAGTGTATCCTGAAGGTTAGCAGCGGAGAGGAAGCTGTTTCTTTTTTTCCCTCCCTCCCTCCCTTCTTTCCTTCCTTCCTTCCATCTTCCCTTCTTTCTTTCTCTCTTTCTTCCTTTTCTGAGATGGAGTCTGGCTCTTGTCGCCCAGGCTGGGGTGCAGGGGTGTGATCTCGGCTCACTGCAGCCTCCGCCTCCCGGGTTCAAGCGATGCTCCTGCCCCAGCCTCCCGAGTAGCTGGGATTCCAGGCATGGGCCACGAGGCCTAGCTAACGTTCGTATTTTTAGTAGAGATGGGATTTCTCCGTGTTGGCCACGCTGGTCTTGACCTCCCGACCTCAGGTGATCCACCCACCCTGGCCTCCCAAAGTGCTGAAATGACACCTGTGAGCCTCGGAGCCGGGAGTGAAACTGTTCATTTTAATGCTTAGGTCTAAGAAAGTGTGGCCAGCTCTGTAGAAACAGAACCGGAGGGAAGGGACCGGTCTCATGCTATGGGCGAGGGAGGCAACGCAGCCAGGCCTGTCCGTCTAGATTCTTCCCAGCCTCTCTGAGCAACCTTCCTTTCTCTGGGTGAGGGTACGAATGTCTCTGGAATGACAGAGTTAGGACCTTTAGTCCAACAAGGTAGGTCACGGAATTTCCTTGCAGCCAGTCATTTTTAATTTTATTTTTGAGATGGAGTTTGGCTCCTGTTCCCCAGGCTGGAGTGCAGTGGTGTGATCTCAGCTCACTGCAACCTCCACCTCCCGGGTTCAAGCGATGCTCCTGCCTCAGCCTCCCGAGTACGTGGCATGACAGGCACATGACACCACGCCCGGCTAATTTTGTGTTTTTAGTAGAGACGGGGTTTCACCAACTTGGCCAGGCTGGTGTTGAACTCCCAACCTCATGTGATCCGCCTGCCTCGGCCTCCCAAAATGCTGGGATGACAGGTGTGAGCCAGCTCGCCAGGCCGAGATTCTGTCTCATAAATAAACAAACAAACAAATAAATACAATCCGGCAGGTAGATGCTTGGGAAGCGGGGAGCACCGATTGGTCAGGCTGGAGACGGAATCACAGGGCGTTAAAGTGAGTTTTCCTTACCATGTTCTGTTCCTGCATGGCGGTCACAAAAATGGTTGAATCTGGGTGGTTCAGACTTGGAGCTAGAGACTTCATGACCCCTAAAAACTGTTATTCTTTCTTTCTTTTTTTTTTTTGAGATAGAGTTTCAGTCTTGTTGCCCAGGCTGCAGTGCAATGGCACGATCTCAGCTCATTGCAACCTCCGCCTCCTGGGTTCAAGCGATTCTCCCGCCTCAGCCTCCCCAGTAGCTGGGATGACAGGCACCCGCCACCACGCCCGGCTCATTTTTTGTATTTTTAGTGGAAATGGGGTTTCTCCACGTTGACCAGGCTGGTCTTGAACTCCTGACCTCAGGTGACCCCCCCGCCCCAGCCTCCCAAAGTGCTGGGATGACAGGCATGGGCCACCGCGCCTGCCTCTCACTGACGGTTTTTGCAAAGACATCTTCAATAGTTTTAATAAACGTCGAACAAGCTCTTCACGTTTCACGTGGAACCAAATAATCTGGACGCGCGTTTTCATGTCTGGCGG
>NW_022443751.1:0-3585 GCF_009761245.1 Sapajus apella
TCAAAACCCACACATTCTGGATCCTGTTCTCTTGGGGTTCCTGCTGTCTTCTGGGTGAACAAATTAATCACATCATTCTGGTGAAGGTGGCAGCAGCTGCTGAGGTCTGCTCTTCTGAGAGTTCCAGGCTCCTACTGATGTGGCGAGGAGGATTCATGTGCAGGTGGGCTGCAGAGGTAGAATCCAAGGTCTGATTGGCTTTCCTGCTACTGGCCAACAGATGTCCACAGCCACCCTGTCACTGATGTGATCCTTCCTGCCATTCTGTCATTTATTTCTGATGGCTGTCAGAACACTCTTCCTAAACACAGTTTTCAGAAGAATTTGAACACGTTGATGCATAGGCCAGGCATAGTGACTCACCTGTCATCCCAGCTCTTTGGGAGGCTGAGGTGACTTGAACCCAGGTGGTGGGGACTGCAGTGAACCGAGATTGTGGCACTTCACTCCAGCCTGGGTGACAGAGCAAGACTTTGTCTAAAAAACAAAACTAAACTAAACAAAAGGACCAGAAATGGGACCAACACCTAGAGCCCTCCCGGGCTGCTCTCCCCAGGAGTCCCCAGGCTCAGCCCTCATGTCTGTCACCTTCACAGAGAGGCCTTTCCTGACCACCTTCACCACCACCACAGCACCCCTGCTGGTGCTAATGCGCTCTACACCTGCGCCTGATTTCTCTTTACTTTTATATTTTTGAAGACAGAGTCTTGTTCTGTTCCCCAGGCTGGAGTGCAGTGATGCAGTGTCGGCTCCCTGCAACCTCCACCTCCCAAGTTCAAGCAATCCTCCTACCTCAGCCTCCTGAGTAGCTAGGATGACAGGCAGGTGCCACCACGCCTGGGTTTTTTTTTTTTTTTTTTTTTTTGTACTTTTAGTAGAGATGGCATTTCACCATGTTGGCCAGGCTGGTCTTGAACTCCTAACCTCAAGGGATCCATCCACCTCAGCCTCCCAAAGTGCTGGGATTACAGGTGTGAGCCCCTGCACCTGGCCGTACCTGCTTTAGTATTTATTCTTCATAGCGCTTTCCACATGATATGCTGTCTGTGCTAATGGTTTGTTTATGGATCGCCTGTCTCTTTCCCCCTCATTAGAATGATGGATCCATTAAGACAGCAGGAACTTTGTTTTGCTCATTGCTGTTTCCCCAGAGCCTGGAACCCCACCGGATATATGATAACCAGGCAGTAGTTATTAGTGGAATGAATGAATGTAAGAATGAATGAATGGCTGGTGCTGTGGCTCATGCCTGTAATCCCAGCCCTTTGGGAGGCCGAGGTGGGCGGATTGCTTGAGGTCAGAAGTTTGAGACTTGCCTGGAGAACCTGGTGAAAACCCATCTCTACTAAAAATACAAAAGTTAGCTAGGAATGGTGGTATATGCCTGTCATCCCAGCAACCCAGCTACTTGGGAGGCTGAGGCAGAAGAATTGCCTGCACCCAGGAGGTGGAGGTTGCAGTGAGTCGAGATTGCACCACTGTACTCTAGCCTGGCAGAAAGAGAGAGACTCTCTCAGAAATAAATAAAAATAATTTTTAAAGAGTGAATGAAAGACAAGAAGGCCTAGATAGAAGGAATAAGTTACAGTAATCAGTAGTGCACAAGGGAAATTACAGTGAATGAGAATTTATTTGAATATTTCAAGATAGCTAGAAGAGAAGGATTTTTGTGTTCCCAAAATAAAAGATAAATATTTGAGGTGATGACTGTCTCAGTTACGCTGATTTGATCGTTACATATTGTCTACAGCTGGGGTCCCCAACCCTCCTGGCCACAGATCAGTACCAGTCTGTATCTTGCTTTTGTTTTTGTTTTTGTGTTTTTTTGAGACAGAGTTTCACTCTGTGCAGTGCTGTGATCTCGGGTCAGTGTAACCTCCACCTCCAAGGTTCAAGAAATTCTCCTGCCTCAGCCTCCTGAGTATCTGGGATTACAGGCATGTACCAGCACACTTGGCTAATTTTTGTATTTTTAGTAGAGACAGGGTTTCACCATGTTGGCCAGGCTGGTCCCGAACTCCTTACTTCAGGTGATTCACCCTTCTCATTCTCCGAAAATGCTGGGATTACAAGTGTGAGCCATCACACTCGGCATTTTTTATTTTTATTTTTTATTTTTTTGACACGGAGTTTCGCTCTTGTTGCCCAGGCTGGAATGCAATGGCGTGATCTTGGCTCACTGCAACCTCCATCTCCCGGATTCAAGTGACTTTCCTGCCTCAGACTCCCAAGAAGCTGGGATTACAGGTACGAGCCACCACACCAGGCTAATTTGTGTATGTCTAGTAGAGACAGGATGTCTCTATGTTGGTCAGGTTGCTCTCGAACTCCCGAACTCAGGTGATCCAACTGCCTCAGTCTCCCAAAGTGCTGGGATTACAGGCATGAGCCACCATGCCTGGCTCACCTGTTAGGAACTGGGCAGGCAGCACAGCAGGTGAGCAGCAGGCGGGCAAGGGGAGGTTTCATCTGTGTTCACAGCCACTCCTTATTGCTGGCATCACCACCTGAGCTCCACCTCCTGTCAGATCGGCGTCGTTGTTAGAGTCTCATAGGAGCGCAAACCCTACTGTAAACAGCACATGCGAGGGAGCTGGGCTGTGTGCTCCTTATGAGAATCTAATGCCTGTTGATCTGTCATTGTCTCCTGTCACCCCCAGGAGGGACCATCTAGTTTCAGGAAAAAAAGCTCAGGGCTCCCACTGATTCCACATTACAGTGAGTTGTGTAAGTATTTCATTACATGTTACGATGTAATAATAACAGAAATAGGCCAGTTGCAGTGGCTTATGCCCGTCATCCCAGCACTTTTGGAGGCTGAGGCAGGTGGATCACCTGAGCTCGGGAGTTCAAAAACATCCTGGCCAACATGGTGAAACCCTGACTCTACTAAAGGTACAAAAACTAGCTGGGCATGGTGGCAGGAACCTGTAATCCCAGCTACTTGGAAGCCTGAGGCAGGAGAATTGCTTGAACCCAGGAGGCAGAGGTTGCAGTGAGCCAAGATCATAGCATTTTGGGAGGCTGAAGTGGGCAAATCACCTGAAGTCAGCAGTTTGAGACCAGCCTGGCCCAGTAGTGAAACCCCGTGTCTAATAAAAATAGGAAAATTAGCTGGATGTGGTGGTAGGCACCTATAATCCGAGCTACTCGGGAGGCTGAGGCTAAAGAATTGCTTGAATCCAGGAGGTGGAGGTTGCAGTGAGCTGAGATCATGTCCCTGCACTCCAGCCTGGGCGATAGAGCAAGATTCTGTCTTTAAATAAAAAGGCAAGCCAGTTACAGTGGCTTATACCTATAATCCCAGAACTTTGGGAGGCCAAGATGGGAAGATCACTTGAGGCTAGGAGTTCCAGGTAAACCTGGGCAACATAGCAGGACCCCATCTCTACAAAACATTTTTTAAAAATTAGCCAGTCACAGTGGCATGTGCCTGTAGTCTCAGCTACTCAGGAGGCTGAGGCAAGAGGATTGCTGGAGCCCAGGAGGTGGAGGCTGCAGTGAGCCATGCTTGTGCCACTGCACTCCAGCCTGGGTGACAGAGTGAGACCCTGTCTCTCAAAAAAAAGAATTCAGAGTAGAGAA
>NW_022443752.1:0-3585 GCF_009761245.1 Sapajus apella
CCAAATATTTCTCATTACACCCTATACTCCCATTCACTCAGGAATATGCAAACGCAGATTTTAGAAGAAACCTTTTTCTTACTCACTGAATCTCAACACAGATGCAACTTCCTATCGTGAAGGAACACACAGCAGAGCAGTTTGAAAGAGACGTTTCTTCAGAGGTTTAGACGTGAGCTTACAGCTAATTTTCCTGTGCCTGTATATGGCTGGAAATATCTCTTTCTAGATTCTCCGAAGAAAGACTTTCTGAACTGCTACATTCACACATCTCTTTAACTCTGTAAGTTGAATGCACACCTTGAGAATCATTCTTCTAGAAAGCTCCGATTTTGTTTTAGAGCCAGAGGTTTCTCCTTATACCCGATACTCCAATTCAATCAGGAATATCCAAACGCAGCTTTTGGAAGAAACGTGTTTCGAACTCGCTGAATCTAAACATAGATGGCCCTACCTAAGGTGAACGAAGGCACAGCAGAGCAGATTGTATGAGACGTTTCTCCTGTGGTTTAGATGCAGTATTACCACTAATTCTAAGATGCCTGTATGTGGCTTAAAATATCACTTTCTAGATTCTTAAAAGAAAGTATTTCTGATCTGCTACATTCACAGGTCTATTTAATTCTTTATGTTGATTATACTTATTGACAGTGATTCTGCTACCTAGATCCCTTTTTATTTTAGAACCAGATATGTCTCATTACACCCTATACTCACATTCACTCAGGAATACCCAAACGCAGATATTAGAAGAAACGGGTTTCTAACTCGCCGCATCTAAACATAGATGCAGCTTCCTAAGGTGAATGAACACACAGCAGAGCAGTTTGAAAGAGACGTTTCTCCTGTGCTTTAGACGCGATCATATCGCTGATTCCTAAGTGCCTGTATATGGTTGGAAATATCTCTTTCCAGATTCTCCAATGAAATGGTTTCCGAACTGCTACAGTCACAAATCTGTTTAACTCTGTAAGTTGAATACACACCTTGACAATCATTCTGCTAGATAACACAGTTTTCGTTTTAGAGCCAGATATGTCTACTTACACACTATACTCCCATTCACTTAGGAATATACAAACGCAGCTTTTAGAAGAAAAGCGTTTCTAACTCGCTGAATCTAAACAAAGATGAAACTAAGAAAGGTGAATAAACACACAGCAGAGCACTTTGAACGAGACGTTTCTCCTGTTGTTCAGACGCGATATTACTGCTAATATTAAGTGCCTGTATAGGGCTGGAAATATCTCTTTCTAGGTTCTCCAAAGAAAGGGTTTCTGACCTGCTACATAAACACCTCTCTTTACCTCTATAAGGTGAATATACACCTTCAGAATCATTCTGCTATATAGCACCGTTTTTGTTTTATAGACAAATATTTTTCATTACACCCTACACTCCGATTCACTGAGGAATATCCAAACGCAGCTTTTAGAAAAAATGTGTTTCCAACTCGCAGAATCTAAACATAGTTGCAACTTCCTTAGGTGAACGAACACACAGCAGAGAAGTTTGAAATATTCGTTTCTCCTGTCGTTCAGACGTGATATTACCGCTAATTCTTAAGTGCCTGTATATGGCTGGAAATACCTCTTTCCAGATTTTCCAAAGAAAGGGTTTCTGAACAGCTACATTCACACATCTGTTTAACTGTGTAAGTTGAATATACGCCTTGACAATCATTCTGCTACACAGCTTCATTGTTGTTTTAGAGCCAGGTATTTCTCATTCCACCCTATACTCCAATTCACTCAGGAATATCCAAACGCAGATTTTAGAAGAAACGTGTTTCTATCTCGTAGAATCTAAACATAGATGCAGCTTCCTAACTTCAACGAAAACACAGCAGAGCAGTTTGAAATAGACGTTTCTTTGTAGTTTAGTCGCGATCTTACCTCTAATTCTTATCAGCCTGTATATGGCTGGAAATATCTCTTTCCAGATTGTCCAAAGAAAGGGTTTCTGAACTGCTGCATTCACACATCTGTTTAACTCTGTAGTTGAATATACGCCTTGACAATCATTCTGCTACACAGCTTCGTTTTTGTTTTAGAGACAGGTATTTCTCATTACACCCTATACTCCCATTCACTCGGGAATATCCAAACGCAGATTTTAGAAGAAACGTGTTTTTAACTCGTTGAATCTAAGCATAGATGCAACTTCCAAACTTCAACGAACACACAGCAGAGCAGTTTGAAATAGGCGTTTCTCTGTGGTTTAGTCGCGATCTTACCGCTAATTCTTATGAGCCTGTATATGGCTGGAAATATCTCTTTCCAGATTCCCGAAAGAAAGGGATTCTGAACTGGTGCAATCACACAACTGTTTAACTCTGTAAATTCAATATACTCCTTGACACTAATTCTGCTACATAGCTGCGTTTTTGTTCTACAGCCAGATATTTCTCATTGCACCCTACACTCCCATTCACTCAGGAATACCGAAACGCAGCTTTTAGGAGAGACGTGTTTCTAACTCGCTGAATCCAAACATAGATGCAACATCCTAAGGTGAATGAACACACAGCAGAGCAGTTTGAAAGAGACGTTTCTCCTGTGGTTTAGACGCGATCTTACCGGTAACTCTTATGAGCCTGCATATGGCTGGAAATATCTCTTTCCAGATTCTCCAAAGAAATGGTTTCTGAACTGCTGCATTCACACATCTGTTTACTTATGTAACTTGAATACACACCTTGACAATCATTCTGCTCGATAACTCAGTTTTCGTTTTAGAGCCAGATATGTCTCCTTACACACTATACTACCATTCACTTAGGAATATACAAACGCAGCTTTTAGAAGAAAAGTGTTTCTAACTCGCTGAATCTAAACATAGATGCAACTAAGAAAGGTGAACGAACACACAGCAGAGCAGTTTGAACGAGACGTTTCTAATGTTGTTCAGACGCGATATTACTGCTAATTTAAGTGCCTGTATATGGCTGGAAATATCTCTTTCTAGGTTCTCCAAAGAAAGGGTTTCTGACCTGCTACATAAACACCTCTCTTTACCTCTATAAGGTGAATATACACCTTCGGAATCATTCTGCTATAAAGCACCGTTTTTGTTTTATGAAGAAATATTTCTCATTACACCCTACACTCCGATTCACTCAGGAAAATCCAAACGCAGCTTTTAGAAGAAATGTGTTTCCAACTCGCAGCATCTAAACATATTGGCAACTTCCTTAGGTGAACGAACACGCAGCAGAGCAGTTTGAAAGATTCGTTTCTCCTGTCTTTCAGACGTGATATTACCGCTAATTCTTAAGTGCCTGTATATGGCTGGAAATACCTCTTTCTAGGTTCTGCAAAGAAATGCTTTCTGCACTGTTACCTTCTCACCTCTCTATACCACTGTAAGGTGAATATACACCTTGACAATCATTCTGCTGCATAGTTCCGCTTTTGTTTGAGAGCCAAATATTTCTCATTACACCCTATACTACCATTCACTCAGGAATATCCAAACGCAGATTTTAGAAGAAACGTGTTTCTATCTCGTTGAATCTAAACATAGATGCAACTTCCTAACTTCAACGAAAACACAGCAGAGCAGTTTGAAATAGACGTTTCTTTG